>NW_008238440.1:3873601-3882501 GCF_000691975.1 Corvus brachyrhynchos | reverse complement strand
AAGGGAAGTCAGGGAGGAAAGGCTGAGCTAGAGAAATATTCAATTAAGCATATATGGAACAGGAATATTACTTGGTCAGGCTTGTGCACCATGGTCCAGTTATGGCCATCTGAGACAATTCCCAAGTCTGTCTCTGCACCCCCAGCCAGCACATCACATACACACTTGAAGTATTTCTAAGGTACACCAGAAGCCACCATATGGCAATTCTTCTTCACCCTGTTACTCTTGATTACTGTATTCAAAAGTAAAAATGTAAGCATAAAGTCTAGGATGCTGTTAAAACTTAAATGAAAACACAAGCATTAAGAAAACAAATTTGTTTCTCAGTTGTGTAATGAAAACTCCAAAAATCACCATTTCTCAAGTTTATGCAGAAAACCAGCTTTCACATGGGGGATGAACACAATACAGTAAAAAACATCAACAAAAAGCCCAACACTAAACCATCCCACAATCCCATGAGATTGCAGTAGACATCTTAAACCTCTGGGCTCACTTCAGTAATGGACTTAGGCACATGTTTAGTTCCCGGTCCAGTTAGTGGTGTCTCCCACACAGTAAGGTGAGAGTTGAACTCCTTGTTACACCATCAGTTGCAGCTTTCAAGCATAAGCAAATGCCATGCTTAGTTTTCAGTAACATTCACTGGGAAGAGATGTTTTCAGTACACATTTTAAGATCCATGCTAAAAATTTCTACTAAATTTGTTAAAGAGATTTAGGAAATCACTTTGAAGAACTTAGTTACTGCTGAGTCAGTGCAGATCAAGAAACCAGGCAGAAGGCTCCATGTAGAGCTTCATTCCCACCAGCTTAAAATGATCTGTCCATGGACTCAAACAGAAAAAGCTTCCACACCTAGAAAAATGGGAATAATTCCCACTCTTTGACAAAATACACAGAGAAATAAATGAAAGATTCTTCAACACATCTTCTTTCAAAAGTTAGGTTCTTCTGAGAATGCTTTCATTGTCCTAAACAAATCATACCTTAAACAAGACTTGGAAAGACAAGTGGCAATAAGAGCCCAGGTCCACACTACACTATTTAGTCTTGACATACTACAAGCTCTAACACATTTATATATATTTATATATATATATATTTATATATATATATATATATACATACACACACACAGGACTAAGGGACTTAAGACACTAGATTAATTAGGGATACATTTATCAACTCATACATGGAAAAAGAATCCTAAACTCACATACAAAATGATGGGCTCTGGCCTGATCATTACCACGGAGGAAGGTGATCTATAACTGATGGTTTTGCTAAACCTCAGCCTGATGCTGAATGGCAGTCTCAAGAATAGATCTGGAAGGGAACAGCCATGTTGGAAAAGCCAGAAACATACTTATGCCACTGCATAAATCCATGGTTTACCCACACTTCAAATTTAGTGTGCAGTTCTGGTCTCTTATCACCCTTCCTTACAGAGGGGCTCACTTGGGTTACTGAACAGTCTGACCACAGGCGCAGGAAATCCCAGACAAAGCAAGTTGTTGAGGACAGTTTTAAATTAGAATTGCCCACAAATTCATCCTGTTCTTGCTTTTCCCTAGATACCCATTTATAACCTCCAAGGGATAAAGGAGGTTGAGGTGGGTCAGTTTTGAAGCCTGAATCAGCCAAAACTTGTCACTCTCTCCATGCCAGCAACCCCTGAAAGCAGCGGAACAGTCAGGACGCCAGAAGTGCCACAAGGACACACTGTTTACAACTCCTCTGCAAACAGAAACATTTCCACATCCCAGCTCAGCTGGTCCCTTTCAGACTTCCAGCCGTTCTGCCACTCCTGCAAACACAGATACCACATTTCAAACACCCCAGGACTCACACTTCCCAGCACATACACCTTCGAGTTTTCCCACTGAAATAAATACCCCCAAGCCAAACTGTTTTAAGAGCTTGTGATGCTGTACAACTTTAAAAAACCCCAAACTCGGAGTAACTTCAGTAGGCATTTTAATTATTTTAGTAGTGTTAGATAAAAGTAGTTTTTCAAGGCAGAGAAAATTATAGATCATCTACACATTTAAAGCTCTTCTATGAAGAAGGAAGTTCTGAGTACTAGAAACATGAGACAGATTATGTACAGCAAATCCTGTAAAGCCTGTATGTGATTTTTTTTTTTGCCTGTTTGCAGCAAGGATGATGAAAGCTTTCAAAACATTTGGAGTAACTCAACACCAACAATCTTTCCTTACCCAAATTACTGTGCTGCTTCTGAATTCTCAACACTTGCCACAGAATTCATCTACAACATTCTCAGTACTAGACTATATGGAAACAAAGAAAAAACCCTGCAAATGCATTTTCTTAGCTGCATTAAATGCACTAATCCTAACCCCCTTGTATAAAGGAAGTGGCAACTATTAGCATGCATTTCCACATGTAAACTATCTTTTTTTTTCATTTAATAACAGTTATCATAACACTCCTTTGTAACAAATTAAAACCTAATCCAGTATTTACTAATATTTATTCTCTTCAGTACAGAGCAGGAGCTTTATCTTAATGCTCCCCCAACTCATTCATTGAAAGTCTCCTACTTGAGAAGTATTAAGTATTCTGAAATGATATTAATTTCATTTCCAAAAATAGGAAACAGGAGTCCATATCAGAAAAACTGACATCAGCACATCCCCTCAGTGCCACAGGACAGTTGCAGCCATGGGGTTTTTGCTGTCTGTGCACACAGAGATTCTGTCTCCACAGCACAGCTCCTGTCCCAGGAACAGCCTTTCCAAATGCTTTATGGGCTCACTGTATTTGAGCAGCAGTAAATTCATCACTGAACAGCTGGAGTTTTGCCCAGGAAAACAAACTATATTCTACACTGAAGAGAGGGACATGATGATTACGCCTTTCATATCCCTCTCATGTTGAAAATTATGGAATTACCAGAAAACTGTAATCATGAAAATGTTAAACTAAGGAGAATGTATTTTTACAGCAAATGAACATAATTATGTTTACCATATTTGGGCCCAAAGCTGGCTGGCAATTCAGTCTGTATATAGACAGCAGTATCTGATTCACTGTCACAGGATATGAATAAACCAGAGCAATCCAGTGTGAATTACAGTCTCCCTTCCATAACAAAACCAAACATTAGTGTGTACATAACACTACAAAAGCACAATACTACCGTAAATAGCAATTCCATAAATAGTAGGAGTTGAGTAGTTTTCATTTTAATTCTAAAAACCATTATTGAACTAGACCTTTGTAACAGAAGACTTTTGGAACTGTCAAAATGCTTTATTTCTAACAAATCTATGGTTTGTAATATATTATCTTATGTAGAACTAATCTCTGTAGCTGATGAAGGAACAGTGGTGACAAGTAATTTGAGATCATAAAGATTAGCAAAGTAGAAGCAGTAGCATGCATACTTCATAACCTTTCCTCATTTTTTCTTATCAAAAAAGCTACTTGTGTGTCTTGGGCACAGAATTCACCTCCTCATTAAGGCCAGAATTTTTAAAGCTTAATTAAATATAGATGAGATTTTTAAAATAGCCCTAACTCATCTTGCATAGCTGGGGCCAAAATAGGATTAGTTATAAGATCAAATATAGCACCCTTCCAGTTTATAAATCTCTAATACAAATCAAAAGGAAAAGATAGACCCCAAACTTGCCACCTGTAACATTTCCCTCTCCAAGACCACCCAAAGCTTAGTGCTTATCTAGTTGTTCTGCCTGCTTTACACAGCAGACAACTGAAAAAATCCTTCCCCGAGCTGCTCAATCTTCTGCAAATGCTGTTAACAACTGGTTCAAACACCAGCACTGGGGACAAAGGGATCCTCCTCCTGCCTTGTCCACAGCGTCCCAGCCAAGGCCACAATGGCAGCAGCTTCCATCGTTGAGACTCCAGATTCCACTGCCCTCCATTAGCTGCTCCAGTAATCCCACCTGCTATTTCAGTCCACACAGTAATTTGTTGCCTTTCATCCACACAACGTAAATGCCAAAATACACCACAGGTCAATTTAACATCAAAAAGCTGGAGGCTGAGGAACTCTGCAGCAACCTTGGGTCTCCTCCATCCACACCTTACACAGACAAAGCTGTAAGAAATTTCTGTCTTCAAAAGCAATTAGTTACTTGGGGTTTACATTTATATGCTCTTCCTGCGAAGACTAGCTTGATTAAAGTTACTTTCCTTTTATTAAGAAAAGCAAGTATTTTAATATTTTAACAACTGTTCTGCTGCTTCTTTCAAAACAGAGATAACACTCTTAATAATGATGTTTAATTTCTTTCAATACAAATAAATTCACACATTTGGAAAATAAATCTGGTGTAGATGCTACCAAGGCATATAAATAACTTCCCCAAGAGCTCCTTGCTAACAAATGCATACACGGAATCCTGCCAGCGCTCTCCTCCCTCCCGGCTCTAAACTGCTGCATTAACTATACAGCAGGGAAAGGCACACAGCAGTCAGACTGATGTGCACAGAAATACTGATGGCATATGGCTGACAGAAGGTGATTTTTTTCCTTTAAAAAAATTGCCTTGTTCTTAGGTTGAAAATTATTCACCAAAGAACTCTCAAATGTTTCCTGATAAAATCATCAGTTGTTAAATAATTATCAATCCCAATCTACAATATATAAAACACAGTCACACCATTCTACCACACCCTGAAATTAAAAGTACTGATAGCTTTATATAAACAACTAAGCCCTCAATCATGGGCATGATTTGTCACCAGGTTATGTGCCAAATATTTCTGCACCGAGTTGTGCAAGAACTCTTTTGTGCAGCAGAGGATACAATGGGATATTTATACTGGTATAATGCATTTGGAAAGAGGAATAAATGTTACGTTCTAATCCATAAAACAAATTAACACAATGGGATTGATCTATTCAGCAGAAATACAACACCCAGAGGCAAACCTGGAGACTTAAACTTTCATTATTTGTTAGATCTTTCTGAAACCTCAGCTGTGTTCCCCCTGAAACACCAAGTCCCAACAGTGGCACACACACAAGTGGAAGATCCCAAGTCCACACCTAACCAAGTACATGCTATGGCATCTCTCCATACTCCTTAAAAGAGCTGACTTTTGTTCACAAACTAAGACTGGAGAGAAATATCTAAAATTTTAAGTGGCACTTTCTGATGTGTCAATTATACTTAAATTTATTAGCAACACGAAAGACTAGGCTTCAGTTAAATGATATTTAGGTGACTTGAGCCATGCTGACACTCCTTCCCAGCAACTTTTATTGACGAAGGGCTTTTCTGCTGCACTACCTGTGACACAGTAAAGTTCTGCCAGCCATGAGACATTGTAAAGATGCCAAACACATTTAAGCAATGTTTCAAGACCAGCTGATTATCTACCATGGATTTGGCCAGGCCCCTTCCACATACATTTCCCAAGTATCAGGTTTAGAGAAAGCAACCTTTTCAGCACCGGGACTGTTTGTGCTGGTGCCAGGACCCCCCTCTGGTACCAAGCACTGCCCATGACTAATGTGGCACTGGCAAGGAGAAGGCTACAATGCACAATGCTCAGCATCAGGGCAATGCCTGGCAATTCCTATTGTGTGTATTACTACAAACTCCCCCAGGCACCATTTTTAGCCACTGCTGGATTTCCTCCCTTCTCCCATCCCCCATCCAGGCTCCAAACCTTGAAGTAACCTTGTTCTGTTCCCCCCCCAGAGACAGCTCCATGCCTGAAACATAACCTCTAATCTTATTTTCTATTTCTAGCATACAATTCACGACCCTTATCCCAATTTTTTAAATTAAATATCCTCCACATTGCACACTCTGCTTCCGACAGTCAGGACAGTGCATTGAGTACATCAGAATTTATAGCCATATGTTTCTTGTTGAGGACAATTTAACATTACTTTTAAAAGCATTAGAAACAATGTATTTATACAATATAGGTTTAAAGCTTTCCCTGAAAAAGATTTTCAATACTACTGTCAGTACTCCACTGCAATGAAACAGCTTAATTTGTTGGAAGGTTTATCTAAAGACCTTAAAATACAACAGATCTGCACTTCAGGGCAGTTTGCAACGCAGAGCATTAACTTCCAGCAATTATTCATACTTGAGAGACTATCTGTGGACATTAAGCTAAAGTCTTACAAATTACAGGGGGTTATTACAAAGCAAATCTCATCTGACACCATCTATTTCAGAGAACTTTGCTTGAACTTGTGTGCGTTTTTGCAACAACAAAATATAATTGTTTGTTCACCATTGATTCTGTAACATTTGTTACACAAAGCCAATTAAAAGTGTCCTACCAGACCAGACATCCATCTAGGCCACAATGGCAGTGGTCAAGATCTCAACTTTTAATTAATGACCACTATCCATAAACCTCTTTCATATTTTTACCAATTATACCAGATTTGTACAGCTGCTAGGGCAAAATGTTTTTGCATGAACAAACTCTCCCACAAAAACACTTTGATACAGAACAGTTCCCAGAGGAACGAAAAAAGGTTCTTGTGTCTCCGAAGTGCTGAAAAACAAATTGTTTCCAGGATGCATCCCAAGCCTCGAGGTTGCAGCCCGAGATGGCCAGGCCCTCTTGGAGCTGCCAAGAGGTACAAGCACATCTGGGTTTTCAGCAGCCAGTCTTTGAGCACTCCTCTGCCTACTCCAAAATAAGGGATTTCAGTCCCAGAAAATACCCCCAGGAGCAGGAGGGAGCACCGGGAACTGCCAAGCTGGGTCTGTGCTCACCCTGCACAGAGGGGTCGACCTGGTCCCTGCCCCTTAGGGAACACCCTTACTGAAACTGAGGGGAAAAAGGGAATTCTCATGGACCCACACCCCAAAATATTTATAACACACCAAGATAGAAGCAAGCCTTCCAAAACAAGGCCAACTATACCGATATGACTTGATTAATCAGAGAATTAGTCAGCCTAGGATGTTAACAGCAAAGAAATTGCCACTAGTTCTTCACAAAATTACTTTCCAAATTATATTTTAGACATAATCAGGACAATTTGACCACTGAAACAAAATTAAGAAAGAGGAATAATCCTTGAACGATGACATTAGGTGTTACAACACAATTTGTTAATTTTTTTTATATACCTCACCAATGTGCTTGACAATAAGTATGGGTTGTTCCACAGCAGTTTGCACAGGCAGTTCTAGTAAATACCATCAGTTTGTTCTGCTTCTCTCTCCCACTCCTTCAGCTTCCATCCTATTCTCAGCAGGGCATCATTTGAATTTCTTACCAGTTCCACACAAATTGAACAGTGTAAGTGGGAGGACAGCCTCCAGCAATTAAGAATAAAAGTAGGTAAGTGAACACATACGAGACTAGAGAAAACCAAGTGTGAGAATTTTTTAAGGTAGCAGAGCTGGATTTTGGAATGGACTGAAAAACAACAGAGAAATTGTGAAGTCGAGAGTGATCTAATTAACGTATTTATCCATCAGTGGATACCATGAAACAAAAGTTATCAATGACAGAAGCAGGGCGCCCAGGAGCAGTCGATGAGATTCATTCCTGGGTGACTCCTGAGGGATAACAATACTTTCTTTCCTTTTTTAAAAAAAAAATCTATAAAATGGCATTGTCAACATAAAGAAATGCAAGTCAGGACTGCCTCATCCCTCAGAAAAACCATGGTGTTATAAACCCATATTTTGAATGGTAACTTCATTGAGTCTTAAGGGTCAACATTTGAAAACTTCTCTACCCCACCTCAAAATGAAGATTTGAAGCATCTTAAAAAACCCCACTGAGATTCTCATGTCAAGGAATGACAGCCACAAAAATTTATCATGCCACTAGGAAAATATGTGAAAATATGTTTTCAAACGGATACTGTTAGTCAAATGGAAAAAGAGTATCACAACAGCACTGTCCAATAACCCAGCTATTTCAAAATATTTAATTAATTAAGCATTTTTATGGACACCATAGTAATAAAATGCATAATTAAAGAACTAATATAATATTGCTCATCAATGTAAATGTAAGTTAATTTTCCCACAGTCTCTGCCTTTACTATGAAAGGTACTGAAGCAATTCTAAGTCCTCACTGAGGACAGCATTAAAGTCTTTAATTTTTCAGCACTGTTTCCACTCCCATCTTTCATAAACTTGTGCAAACACAGCATAGGTGGTTTTAGTTATGCTAAGAATATTCTTCATTAGTCATAAAGAAAAAAACCCAAGCTGTAGCAGAGTGAATCCATACGTGACACCATTTTAAAATCATTACTTCATAGGGAAAGGGCTCCTGGAACAGTCATTGATGCAGGCTGGAGCTGCATGCTGATCTGTGCCTTCATTTCCAATAAAGCATGCAATGCACATTCAACTAAGTCAAAACAACCCTTTCAACACACAGTGGTCTATAGGAAACATTCAAATTACTAATGAGCGCAAGAAAAGCTTTTAAGCTCAACTGAAAATTCCACGATTTTTTAAAAATTTCTGAAAGGAAACCTGAGGACTGTTTTTTGAAAAATAAGCCTTTCACTTAGAGCACTCGAGCATCACCAGGTAAGTCAGTAAGTGCGGGCAGCAGTGCTGTTATCACTGCTGTCTGTACTGGAGTGGGGTGAAATGGACACTGAGCACCAGAGTAGCTGATGGTTTTCTTTGATATTTAACAACATAGTCATTAAACTAATGTTTAAAAATTAATTGAACAATTCAATTTAAACTAGTAAGTACATTAATATGATCTACAAGGATACCAACGTGATCTGGTAAACACTCTATTAGACACTGTGCCTTGTGACTCTGCTACCTGCCACAACCTTCCCCGACACACCTGGCTGAGCTCACACAGCTCCCCTGTCAGGGCAGCCTGGAGCCTGCTGGGAGGACACTGCAAATCCACCCCCTCAAGAAACACAG
>NW_008238440.1:3861713-3873437 GCF_000691975.1 Corvus brachyrhynchos | reverse complement strand
GAGCAGAGATCTCATCTAAGACATTCCCACACGTTCACTTCCAAGTCCCCCCAGCCCCAGTGGAACCATCACACAGCAGTTATGGCTCAGCCAGGCTGATTTTGGACAAAACTCAATGCCCACTGCTCTTCCATAATCAGTATTACAGAAACAACAACTTCCACAATGGCTCTGGAGAAGGTAAGTGAAATTATTATTAGGAAAAGATTTCTCCTTGCATCTGCTTCAAGATAAGCAGCACAGTAACAGAGCTCAGTTAACCAGGCTTGAACTTCCACTGCAGTACTCTATTATGTTCTCTATTTAATGATAATGCCCCTTCGTCCACATTTTTTTCCCCATTAGGCAGGCTCTGACAAAAACCTGAACTTGTATGTCCTGTGCCCCTGAATTACTGATGGCAGCAGAAAGTGCCAATGGCTACAGCACAACCAAACAAAACAGCAAATGCTTCTGCAGGAGGATTTCCATCCACTCCTGTTCTCCACAGTGCTAGACGGGAAAAAATAGGGAACTCTGTTCCTACTCTACCAGTACTCCTTCCTTCTACAGCTCTGTAAGGATTTTGGTCCACTTTTAGAACTACTCTGTTAGGCAATTACAATATCCATATTCTACATAAGTCCACAATATGTATTTGTAGAAAACCTCTACACTACAATGCATAAACACAGGCATGCTACATTTATTTTCTGCATTTCTATTATAACATGAAGTGTAGTTTCCTTCAAATTTGGAACACTAAACACAACCTGTTTTCTTGCTTCCAATTCAACTGCACTGGTCTATTTCCAATTTCTTTTTCCTACTTTTAGATTAACGCCAGCCAGCCTAAACCCCATAGTATTAGACAAGCATCCTTACTACACACTGAGGTATTTATAGATTTGGTTTTATCCACAGCAATACAAAATATGGATTTCCTGCATGTACCTAACGATGCCTGTTACGTGCACACTGCACAATGCATGTTCTCCCTACTGAGGGAGTTGAATTTCAGTGAGACATTTTCTCAAAATTTCAAGTCTAGAAATAAATAAAATAATTACCTTCCTTCAAAGCATCCAGTAACACTCTGCAGCTGGAGCAGGCCATACCACTTTGTGCATTTATTTTATTAGGAACAATGTGTTCTAAAGACAGAACTAGGGCTAACCACAATCAGAGTATTATTGGATACATCAAGAGGTTTTATCCTCTACTACCACTTGTACATATACATTAAGCAAGGAGAGTTTAAGCAGTGCTTTAGCTGCTTCAGGGACACTAACTCACACCAAACTAAGTAACAACAACAGGAAATCTTTTGCATTTTCAGCACAGCAGATTGCTCTCCCCATCTTTCAGCTAACATTCCAATCCTCACTGTGTAACACATACAATCAGGAGAGTTTTAAACGGGAATTAAAGTCTAAAGCAGGAAAAAAAAAAAGTAAAACTAAAAGTAAGAACAAAAATAACCACAGTGGAAAAGGAGAGTGACTGGATTCAGCAACATAATAAAAATGAGATGATTCTGTGTCTGGCAATGAAACTGATGGGGGTTTTTACAGCATATCAATACAACCATATTCAAAACTAAGATGAAACTACGTTTTAGGGCTCTCAAATGCTATTAGTGAGGCATCCTGCTGCTTTCTGAGTTGCTGCATGCCTATCAGCAAATCATTTTAAACACCAGAGTCACTTGTAAAATGGAACCTGAGCTCCTCTTACAGCTGTTTTATTCTCTGTCTGAAACAGAAAATTATTCCATGGACTGCTTTTCACATTTTTCAGGTGATTATGCTGGCATTCCTTTGCCTCTGAAGTTGAAATACACACTCTGTTTAGGAGCCATTTCTTTGTCCACACTTTGGTCAAAACAATGGATCTTTTTCAGTCAGAACTGACACTTATTTACTACTAATAAATACTATTTCAATGTTATATTAAGCAATCTCTACTGGTAAGCACCTAGAAGATAACCACTCAAGAAAAAGCATCAAGGAAAAAATCTTGTGGCATTGAGGTTTTTACCACATACCGATACTGTAAATACCTGACTATCTTATCCTGAATTCATAGAATGGTTTGGAAGAGACCTTAAAGCCCATCTCCCCCCCCCTCTGCCATGGGCAGGGACACCTTCCACTATTCCAGGTTACTCCAAGCCCTGTCCAACCTGGCCTTGGACACTTGCAGGGATGGGGCAGCCACAGCTGCTCTGGGCACCCTGTGCCAGGGCCTCACAACCCCCACAGGGGAGAATTTCTTCCTAATATTTAATCTAAACCTACTCTCCCTCAGCACAGGCCATTCTCCCTTCTCATATCACTATATGCCCTTGTGAAAAGTGACAGATTTAAGCTTATTATTCATAAAGGAAAGGGTTTTTTACCTAATATTTGTAATTCTAAAAGATTACATTGAGTAGTCTCATTTACTTACTGAGGTCATGACTATGAGCAGTTGCTTTGCTATGTTTCTTACTATAGTCTTCTTGTATTTAACAAAACCCAATTTTTTGAAAAAAGAAAAGAAAACAAACAAAAAAAGGAGAGGCATCCCAGTGTAAGTAAGTGCAAGTAAGCCACAAGTACCTGCCACACAACCTTCAGCTTACCACCAGTCCAGGCTGAGGCAGTATCTTCCATATGGAAGAACCTAAGCAGCAGTTTTAGGAAAAAAGTCATTTCACCAGTAAAAACAAAAACCAATTCTTCCCTTCATCAACTACAAAGCATCATTTTTGAAGTATTACTCCTTAAAATGCTGGTTCTTACCGAAAAGATACACAACATCTTACCTGCAGTGCTGCAATACCCAACAGTTAAGACAAGGGTATCTTACACCTGAGGACACACACACACTGCTACATGTAAGTGAATTTGTCAAGTGCTTCTCTTCTCTGAGGGTTACTCTACAGCTGCAATTACCACTCCCTGCCTTTTTTCAGAATATATTAAGTGGGTCCTCTGAGATCACCAGGCTTGGACTGTTTCAGACAGAAACCCACCATCCTTTGGCCAAAACACTACTTGCCTGTGACACTGCAAGGTCAGAGAAAGCCAATGAACTACAGGACTTCGGTGATGTAAAAGAAGAAATTTTAAAAACTCCTCAACACAAATCCTTAGCGACAGCTAAATAAGGGATTTTAAGTCCACTAAGGCAACAGTGCTTTGAGGCACGATGAAGTTTTTCACATGCTACCAAGCACAATAATCAATATTCACACACAGCTACTTGCATTTTTGCCTCAAGTCTACTGTTCCAAATTATACCAGTTTAACTTTGCTTACATTAGAATTCATTTTAGAGAAAAATATTTAGCATAGACACAGCATGCCAGATGCCCTGCATTCATATTATAATTTATTCTTCAACACTGAAGATCTGAGTCAAAACACAGCATACCTTCCTAGGAATACTCATGATTATGAGGACTGCATCACTTACAAAGCTTTAAGTTAAAAGGAAAAGGAGCATTATTACGTAGTGTAAAAAATTTCATCTACTATACTTACCCTTGTTGTTCTTAATCTTTCATTTCATGTGCAGTGAAATACAATCAATACAGCAGAGAACAGGACTCAGGCTCCAGAGCAGAATATATCAAATAGCATATGCAAAGAAGACATATTATTTCCCTGAAACCACAAGAATTTTTGGAAAGAAGCTGCCTCATCTGTCCTAAAACAATTTCAGAACAAAATACAGATACAACTTTTTAGCAGAAAGAGACTGACTGAAATCCGTAATTTTCCCGTTTCAGAATGCGACTTAGAAAATACCAGTAACAACATATTACATCAGACAGAGAAAAGCACCCACTGGCTGCAATGTGAAGCTCAAAAAAAGCCCATAAAAATGTGAATGTCTCAGGAAAAAGAACAAATGACAACTTTAAGCCAAATGTTGTCAGTCATATGAAACCAGCAGTAGTCTTCTTCATCTCTCACACTGCACAAAGTTGAGGGCCATGAAGGCCTTTCAAGTGAAACACAAGAGAAGGCAGTCTAGACAGACATTTTCCATCAGTAATCCCCCTAAGTGTAAGAGAATAATGAATCAGAGGGTAATGACAGAGGAACTTGAAGAACAGCAACATGCCAACCTAGTGTCCTCAGAAACTGACTTGAGAAGCTCAGTTTAAAAATCAGTGCAAATTGTAACAACCCCCCCATCAATGCACTGCACAAGCAGCAAACTGTGCAGCTGTTCAAGAACAAATTAAACTGATATATTGTACCTTTAAAGCCCGATGAGCTCCTCAGCCCTGCCCTCTGCTACCCTGAGCCACAGCAATTCACACACCCTGTGTTCACCCAACACACCTGAGCGAACACCACCCTCCAGAAACATGTCCAAACACACAGCAACAACCTGGCACCTCCTGACACCTGACTGACAGAGCTCTCATCTTCTAACCCAAGCTCAGAAGAAGCACAAGTCCAGAGCAAACCATGGTCTGTTATTCATTTGTCTGACTGTATCAGACAATCCTAATCAAACCTCCTACAACCCAACCATTCCAGAAACTAAGATGGAAAAAAAAACCCCTCCAAACAAACTCTTTTCCTACTGCGTCTTCAAAGGAAGAAAATGCACTTTACCCAAAAACCATTTCCTTAAATCTTGTGTGTCAACTACAGATTTAATCTATCATACCAATTCATCACCACAAAAATGTAACATTCCTATACAAAAACAAAAAATGTATCATTAGTGGTTTTCAACAGATTTCATATCGAGAAACATCTGCAGAGCAATGGATTCACTTAACCAGAGCAGGATCTTTCCTAACCACTAAACCAAGCAACAGATTAAGTTCAAAATAGCACAGGTCAGATGCACCACTTTTCCACACAGATAAAGCTCTAATTGCACTTGACCAAAGACTGCCAAACCAGACCATACACCATCCCAAGACTCAGCATTTGGTCTTAAAACTGCAATAGCCATTTATGTGAAAGACAACATTTAAATTAGGATTGATAACCTGGATCTGTAGAATACCTTTGCTAAGAAGAAGGTGTGAACAAGCCTGTGTTAAATTCATAGCCAAATTTGATATAAAATTTGCTAATTATCAAAGTTATTTTGCAATACCTCCCTATAATTTTACAATGTTTGCTCCTCTCTGGAGGAGGTCAAAATGCTGAATTCAACATCACAATCTGTTGCCCTGGAAATTATTGCAATGTTTAGACAAAGAAGTTTATTATGAGACCTAACAGGATTGCTCAAAAAAGAATAGTTTTCATTCTCCTTCTGAAAGCAATACAAGACAGACAGAAAGACTCTTCTGAGTAAGGACTTTTCCAACATTTTAATACAGAACCAAGCATATTCTCAAAAGCAGGATGCTGCTATAACATGCTCTGTTTTTCAGGGTTTGGCTCCAATAACTGGCATTTCCTTCCAGGACTCCATAAAATTTTCATCAGCATGAAACAAAAATTAGCCACATAATTAAAAGTTCACGTACACTTGCATTATTTTAGGAAATTTAATTTTTAATTGACCTACCCTGCTTTCCTATACACAAACTTCAGCAACTTCTCTTCAAAAACAGCCAAAACAGAAGTGCAAGTGTAACACTACCTTGTTTCTATCAGAAGATGTGCATCTATCTATACTGGAGGAAAGACAATTTATTTCTACTGCACTATGAGTTACTAAAGTATGCCCAGTTTGCTCTCTGTAGGTAAAGAGTGTCCAAGTACCTTCTCACACCCATCCTCTTCTGCCAACAACAGCAGTCTTGGTTTCATCTGCACCACTCACAGCTGAACTCAGTAAAACAAAATTCTGATTGTTATCAAGTTCCTTCATTCTCTTGTTTATTTAACAAATGAAAGGTTTTAGTTCTTTCCTAAAGAATATATGCATATTTAGCACTACACCTATTTTTCATCATCATATTAAAGTTCTTGATTGCATCATTTGCTTGCAAATGCTCATCTCATACAGCAAAAAGGGTTGATCTTATTACCTTATTATTTAAATATTTGCAAGCTGTGTTGCTCAGCTGAAAAACCACAAATACCTAACTATGTCTTTGGTAAGGCTAAATAAAGTTTATTCTGCAGCTCTGAAACATGCACTGATGAAGCAGGATTCTGTAACAATGTCTTTGCACAGTTTTAGTTAACACCATTCTGCACCACCTGGCCTTAACTCCTGCTTGGACCAGGAACTGCAGACCACTCAACACAAGCAGCACTGCTACCCTTCCCTCCCACCAAACATCTCCTCTCCTCAGGATCTTTCCATCTTTTACAAAACACAGGGGCCTCTAACAAATGAGGAACACCTGCAGTCATGTTTACCTGCATTTGACAAACCTGGTTTCTTCCGAGTATTTGGAGATGACAAACTCATCCTACACTGAAGCTCCCCTGAAGCCAAACATACAGAACTGAAGAATGACATTTTTAGGTACCCTCTTCCTCCTTGTATTCTTCCTCCTTCCACATAATACAATACCATCTGGTGCAAGACTTGCAAAGAAACATTTTGAAATACTCACCAGAAAGAGGTTATGTTCCTCAAATCTTCTGGAGTCTGACACAGAATTACATTTACCCACTATGATCCTTCCCCTGGGATTCCCCAGTCTTTTATCTCACAGGTTCCCCTACCCACCTGTGAGGATGCAGACACAAGAAAAGTCTTTCAAGAAGAAGAGTGTTTCTGAACGTGTCCTTCCCAGACACTACAGCTCTCTCTGCTTTTTAGCGGTTTTGTTACACGATCACATAAAAAGAATATCTGGCTTCTTCAGGATGAGATTGCCAGCTTCAAATATTTTTAAGGAACTTTTAAAAATATTACCTTGTACTTAGACTCTTAGGAAGCAACACTTAAAACATCTCCAGATTTTCCTGGAATGTAAGCTGTAGACATTCAGGTGTTTTATCTTTCTCCAGGGAAGTTCTTGTGCTTGGACTCAAACTGTTCCCAGGTACACAGCCAACTTCTGTAATATGTACAGAAGAGCAGGAAGTTCAACTTTCATTAAAAAATACCTAGGAACATTGCCCTGAATATCCTGGTATGAGACAGATCATGTGGACACGCTTCAAAGGATCTAATTTTACCCCAGTAAATCCAGAGGAATTCCCAACACCATCCAGAAACTCACAAATATATGAGCTATGACAGTCAGGTAATCTACTTGGGAAACTAAAAACACTCAGGTACTGACAGGAGTAGAGATAAATTTCATTGGTAGACAACCCTCACATGAATGAATCACACTAGAGATGCCTGTGGATAAGTGGAAAAAAGGTCCACCACGGTCCCTTCTTCCTGCTCTTCTTGTACCTTCTCCTCTACAACTCATTCTATACACTGCTTTAGAGTTCCCAACATATGTTAAAATAAAGCATTAAGGAAACAAAGTTCAGTATTATTGTTTCTAACAAGGGAAACAAACTTTCTCTTACATTCATTAGTTGTTTAGGTTGAGGAGATTTATTCTGTTCCCAGATTGCAGAGTACTCAACACAGAGTCCAAGGAATTTTCTATAATTGGATAGTACCATTTAAATGTCAGCTTTGAGTGCACAACTAAACAAGAGTCGCACCTAAAATACTGTTATTAAACAGCCAGCTGACATGCCCCCTTATAGCATTCCAACCAGCACATAGGTAGTGTCAGGAAAGAACAAAAATAGAGTATCTCAACATGAGGAGTGACCGACAGGGTGGTGGAAGAATTTTCCTGTTGAAATTTTCCAAAATATCTGTCTTTTGCAATGCTGTTGTACAGAGCACTTCTCAGAAAGCATTAGTGCCTGGCAAGTACCCCGCTGTAATATGACTCGATAAACCAAAACAGAGTCCCGTTGACCCCAAACCCCCAACCACTGAAAAAGCAGAAAACTGTTAGGAAAGCTAGCAACAAAAGACCATGAAGAAGGAACAATGAAAATCTAGCTAGCCTAAACCAGCAAATACTCATCAGTTATTTCAGGGAGAAAATGTTACTAAAAACATAAGCAGGAATTGGTAGGTAGGTAGGTATCGTAATTTAGGGAGGTATCGTAAAGATGCTTCCTAAGGCATTGTGTTCTCTGATGCGACCCTAACAGTAAAACATGGGCAGTTACTCTACAGCAAAATTTCTGAAGTTTTTTGTTTGCTTTTTAGCTAATATATCAAAAATTCTATCTACAAGTGCTATCGTGTTCTCCTGTGAGGGCTTTCCTTAGAAGGTAGAATAATTATTTCTGTAGTGAAAATGGTTCTTCTAAGCCGAGTCATAGAATATCACACTTCCAACTTGAGTTGGATAAGCTGCCATATGTTATCACCAGACTGAAGCCAATTTGCCATCGATGGCAACATCACAGCTGGGAAAATGCCTGAGGTGCTGCACAGCCTCTCGAAGATGCCTGAAAGCCTCACAGAGCCTCAGCTACCCCCACCTCAGACCCATCCATACACTCACAGACACCCCAGGACTCCCCCACAGCTGTACCTGGAGTCCTTTGTATTCCCCTTTTCAGCCCTTTTCTTTCATTCTTCAAAGCTTGACCAGCATTTCTAAACCTTCTAATCTGCTTTTTCTCACGCACACTCACTCCTTTTTCTTTTACTCCAAAGCTGTTCCAGCCTGGATCCACGGAAGTTGGTTTGCCTCATGCAAAGCTTGTGACCTTCACAGAATCACACAGATCAATTCCCCAAAATTTATCTTAAGTAACCAACACACTAATCTTCATTAATTACAGCAGGGTACGACAAGATTGATATTCCAAGACCACAGTTCTCAAAACAATTTGTCTTGTCATATTAGAGCTCTTCAAAGTGAAACACACCTCATTAACACCAAAATTATCATTTTGAAGTTTCATTTAAAAAAAATCATCTTTTTCTCCTTGTTTTAATCACTGTTTTGGCAAAATTCAAGGACTGGACTAAACCAGTTTATCCACAGAACACTAGAAGAGTGGAATGCTATCAGACCAAATTGGCAATTAACCTAGAAAGCAGGATTTATCAATGGAATGTGTCCTATTCCCCCCCACACACCTTAAGGGTTTCTGTGATGGCTTAAAGGACAAATGTCTAAACAACTCCTGAAGTAAAACTGTCTTGAAGTACATAAACAGCAGAAGAGAAGAAACACAAAGCCAGAAGTGCAACTAACATAACTTCAAGCTTCTTCTCAGTGAGTTTGGAACCCATCTTTAACATATTCTACTTAATTTTCAAAATATTTTTTCATCCTACTAGCCAGAAGTTCAGATTTTACAGGTATCAAGACACAGCACCTCCTATGGTTTAGATCCACAGTCCCCATTAAGTTTCCAGCATTGCTTTCAGCCACAGTACCTATAAAATCCAAACTGAACCTGGAACATGCCATAGCCCAGGAGCATGGGATTGCCTGCAGCATGTCACTATTGCTTGTTGCCCAAAGGCCTGGGAAGGGTATCCAGACACATCACCAAGCTCTAGGAGGACCAGAGCAATTACAACACAGACTTTTGTCAAGCGCAGCAGCGCCAGTTGCCCTCGGAGCCAGCCCCAGCACAATGGCCTGTGATGAGGTTACCCATGCTGCTGGAAATGTCATCTTTCATGTATGATATAAACCCCTTCTGTAGCTACTAACAATACCCTGGCATTGTTTGCAACACGTAGGGTGTTGCACTGGCTAACATCCAATCCCAGTAATAATATTCTATCTACCTACGATCACCACAAGAAAATACTCATTCTCAGCCCTGACTTGTTCTGCAGCACAGCAGCAAGCTCCTGAGAGAGCTGCCACACTCCACTGCAAGTTCTGCATCTCCCTGTACAGCTATCTGTCTGCACTGATCAGGCACTTCTCTAAAACTGTAGAAACACCTTGAGATTACTGGGAATAAAGGAGCTCTTTTCATACAGCACAATTAGTCATATCAGCAGTGATAGCTATTTTGAGCAGCACCCATTAATCACTATCATTAGCAGGATTTCTGGTGTACCAGCATTCATTGTACCAAGAACAAGTCTTTTCCTATTACAGTATTACTACATAAACAAAAGCAGCAGCACAATTTCTCTTGACATAACCCTGTTTTGAGTAAGGCAAGTGGCAGCACTTAAAATGACAGTCAGTGCCAGGTTTAAAGAAAAGCTTATTCAGAACAGAAAAATACAATTGTTTTGCTGCAAAGAAAAACTGGCCATCATTTGTATGCTGGGGGAGAAGGGATGTTGAAAAGTAATAGATAGCAGGAAGAAGTAGGGAATAAAGATCTCAAGCTGGAGACAGCACACCCTCAGAAAAATAAGATGCCAGTGACCAAACCCAAGCTGATGCCCAAGAAGTTGAAGAAACCTAGACTTCACTTTTAAGCACCTGCAGCATGTGTTTTCCTTATTACTTTTTATGAGGGATTATTTACCTGTTAGCCAAACTTCAGAGTCTCAGAACAGACTTTCAACTAGAAAAATATTCCCCATGTGCATTATTTCTAGTTTCCTAAGCACCCTGAGTAACTCCCCATTCAGAATGAGAAACGCCAGCACTTCTGCCTCACACCGACCTAGGAAGGAGCACCACAAGATGGATGGAAAGCAGCAGCTCTGAGCTGCTTCCAGCCCGGTTCCTCCAAACACCAGAACGTTGACCTGAAACACACCTTCATCACAACCACAGATTAAATACTTGGAAAGTTCTTCTAGGAAGGAAAGAACAGAAGATACAGGGAGAAAGAAGGGAGAAAAACCTTCTGCAAGTCTTGAATTTGGAAAACTTGCCATTCTCTACAGAACAGTCCAGCTTTATCTTGTGTAGAAATGTTGCCTGACAGAAGACTAGAGCCAAGTGCAAAATCATGTTGGTACCCGTGATACACAAACGGCACCTGTGCACATACCGAACAGGGCCAACACTGCTGATCCCATGAGCTGCATACCAAAATCTTCATGTGGCCAGGAGCCACACAACACGTACCACATACCTCAGAGAGGTGAGGGAAGAGGAGCTTCAGCTGCCTGTGCCCACAGAAAACAAAAACAATTCCTCAAGAGCACCACTACCTCTCTGCCAACAGCACTAGGCTGAGGAAATAGAAACATCTAGCAACGATAGCCTTAAAATCCACAAGCTGTAGATTTGAGATTGTCCAACAGTCACCCTGGCAATTACAGATGCAGTGCCATTTTGGGAGCCAAGCTTCAGCCTTGTGCCAGCTGCGTGTGCCTCCAAAGCCACCGGACGAGCCACTCTGTAACACCAAGTTTATTGCAGCTACACACCACTGAGGTATTGCCGCTCTTCACAACACCCAGACCTCTGTGCCTCTATAACAGCAGTAATAATAATAATAACGGCCAATTTATACCTGCTACAAGGTTTATAATCTCACATAAAAACAAACAAATAAGACCTTCCAACTGCTTTCAAGTTCCTAAGCCAACATTCACCCGACAAATACATACCTCTACCATTTCCTCTCCACTCAAACGAATAAAACCCCCTCAAGCACGGAGAAGCAAAGGAACATCAGTAAAGTTTTAAGCTACAGCCCAAAATGCGTTATCCTCTTCTTCTGGCAGTTACCATATGCACACAACATAAGGCTCAGCAACAACAAGCGGCACTTGCAACTCGCATCAGGTGAACAATCTGTACGCAGCCCCTGCAGCGGCCGGGGAGGCTGCTGCCCGCAGGCCCCGGGCCGGGGGGCGCGGAGGGGCCGGGGGGCCCCGAGCCCGGCCGAGCTTTGGGTG
>NW_008238440.1:3857283-3861079 GCF_000691975.1 Corvus brachyrhynchos | reverse complement strand
ACCGGCCCCGGCTGCGGGGCAGAGTGCCTGAGGGGCGGCCTGGAGGCAGAAAAAGAGAGAGGGGGAAGAATTAATCAGTGACTATTTTATATGAGCTTAAAATTGTGAGGTTTCTCACTCTTTTGTTGTGGGGTCAGATGCAGTGTCCCGATTCAGGAGAGCTGTTTGAGATGGAGATTGCCGGGGGCACCTGCAAAGTTCTGTATTCCTTTTCTGTCCACTTGCTGAACAAACTGCACGATTCGACACTGGTGTTCAATGGATTTATTTGGGAATTAAGTAAAACGCACAAACATCATCTCAAACTGATACCTTTGACATAATTGTCATGGTGCTACCAGCTTTAGGAATTGTTCAGAAATAGACCTGGTCAAGGATGTGAGTTTAAACTGGTTTCATATTATTTCTCAAGCCTAATGCAGGTTTTATACAGAAAAGTTTGGTGTACCAAATGATGAATTTTCAAATCTTATTTCCATACCAAGAGGCTCTGTTAATCCAGTCTTCCTTAGTAAAAAGTGGTTGCTCTTTATTTCCATGACTTACTTAGAATCTTACATTTCAAATGGAACAAGCATTTAATAATGTACAGAAATGTCTAGTAAAGTCAGAAAATAAGGTAATGTGTAGGAGGAGGAGAGTAGTTAAAAACTGTTTAAATACATGTAAGCAAAAATTTTGCCTATGGAGCTCAGCATCCAATCATCTGGCTCTAATTCCCCCCTAAAAAACCCCAAAGCCACACACTTGGATATGATACTCATAAAGTGAAAATAACAGTAATTTCAGTGCTGCTAATCAGAAAACTCTGTGGGAAGAAGTGAAATTGTCAATTTATTGGACACCTTCTAGCCACAAGCTAGAAATAGTCCTCAAGTAGTGTCTGCGGGGAGCTGCCCAGGAGCAATCTGTGGCTTTGTTTTCTTCTCCAGAACAGATGGTTGCTGGCAGACCGGGCTTCTCATCAGTGCCTTCCCTCTGAACTCTTCTGATTTTTGCATGTCTACTAAGCATGTCTCTTCCTCATAAATTTAGTCCTCAAATTAAGAGATACCTGGGAAATACTTGGAAAGACACAAGGGAACAGAAGGCGGTCATATTGTTGGCTCCTTTGAGAGAGAGAGGTGTTGGAGGAGCACTACAAAGGACTGGAGATGGTAACTTTTTACTTTTTTTTTTTCCTCCTTTTAACTAAATGGTTGCTGAAACATTGATTAAAAAAAAAAAAAGGATAAAAAGACTGATAAGGTTTCAACGAGCTTTCGATTGGAAGGAGGTAGGTATGAAGTGGAAAAACCAAGTGGAAAGAAAGTCAAAAGCAGCTGAAGAGGAAGGGGAAAAGAAAATAAAATACTGAGATGAATTTTCCTTCCTTCCAGTACAGATACTGAGGCAAGACCTACACGTAATCTAAACCCCCACACACACAAAATGCCTCTTGGTTTTTTTTTTTGGTTTAGTGTTGTTTTGCTTTTGGGTTTTTTTCAGGAATGAAGAGGGAGATATTAACACACACAGACATGTATTTTTAAGGATGCTTGTATTTCCTGGCCTTGGGAAGCAGGGTGGCCCATCTGGAGCTCCTTATCGGCGAGCAGCTCTTGAGGAGCTTGAGTGCTGAGGCTGTGTCAGTCTGAGCAGTGCTGGGCCTTCTGCAGGAGTTACTGCAGGAGTTACTGCAGGAGTTACTGCAGGAGTTATTACAGGAGTTACTACAGGAGTTACTGAGGCAAACACTGCCACTCACGCTTGGGTTTTGCTGCATGTCCCCTCCAGGGCTGTCCCAGAGGAAGGCTGGGCTCTGGTGAGCTGTTGTTGCCTGTTCTGCTCTGCAGGGCGCCTCTCCTCTCCAAGCCATGTCCCTTGCAGTTCCTGGCCACCTGAGGAGTGTGGTGTGCTGCTTACAGGACACAGCCCCCTCCTGTCCTGGTGCACAGCTGGCAGGTGTTGCTGCAGGAACTGACGGCCACCACCACAACCCTTTCTAACCATATTCTGTTTTACCAACGTGCAGTTTTACCAAGAGATCCCAAAACTACACGAGCCATGCTGACTAAAGTTCACTGTATTCACAGGCAGACATCTTTTCTGCAGACTGAGTCTTACAGTTCAATACATCAACATGTTCTTTCACACTATCTGGAGGTATCCAAATATGCTCCTATTTTGTTATCCTACTGATTTAATTGTATTCAGTGGAGTGTGCGGAATTTGGTTCTGTCGACATTAACAGTGGAGTTACACACAATAGGCATATTTTTTATTTTGACTCCCTGGATTTATTTACATATTGTTGTAGGGTTCTTTTACAGTGCTGTATAACAACTTTTAGCACATAACTATCTCTAAAGGGCAGATATTTCATTTGAAATTTACTGCAGATTAAATTGGTGGACTGAGAGCATACAGGCACAAAGGACTGGCAAGAATTGTAGCCTCAAAGTTAACATGTCTTAGCAGATGGCAGGAATTTTAGACAGACTGTGAAATAAATAGGAAGTTCACACTTCCTAATATGAACAGGGCATGAAAACATGCAATTCAACAGAGTGTATAATAACCAATGCAGAATAAAGAGGAAACTCTCAAGGGCTAGAAAATACGTGGTATAGATATCTATTGTGACATTGTACCTTAATTGTTTTTCTGGAGTCTTACAATGCAGTATTTATACTAAGTAGTCTATTTTTTTAATGTTGTGAATTCTATTTTGAAAGATGGTAGTATGATAAACTATTTAGTAAAGTGCTGTGTAAATTGGATGTTACATATATGTGAAAAGTGTTCTCCGAGACCTCCACTGAATAGGAAGGAAAGGAAATCAGTGCACAGTTTAAACAAAAAATTTAACAATGCTGTTTAGAGAGAGAGGAAAGCAGCTTTGAAATGTATTATGAGTGCAACTCGATGTCATGGGCTGTAGGAGGAAGAAATCATTATCTTGGGAAAACAGCATTGGCACAATAGCTATGTGCAGATGTTAATAAGGATATGCCTATCAGCAAAGTGTGGGATAAGATTAGGAGGATGAATATTAGTAACACAATCCCTCAAGAGTGTGTTGTCTCGCTACAGGAAAAACCTAATTTACAAGAGGTTGTTTCTATTAATCAGAGGGAGATACGTTTAGGAAAAGGAAATGTGGGGAAAACCAGGGTGATTTTGGAAAACAGACTAGACCACTAATGTCCTATTGTATCAGCAGTGATTTTCCCTTTGTGGTTACTAATTACAGTGAATGCTGCAGTGACAGCATGTTGAAGTGCAGGATGAGCAGCAGCAGTGTTGCAGTGATATTTGGGCTGTGTGTGCAGGTGGAGTTGAGCAGCAATGAGCACGCAGGTCTGGCTGGGGCTGTGGTGTGCAGTCCATACAGTGTGTCACAGCCCCCATGGCCACAGCTTGACCCACTCCTGCTGCCTGGATGTCTGACAATGCAGGCATACATGTAGGCGAATCAGGCTTCTAAAAATACATTTCACAAGTCATCCATTCCAGCTGTCAGGGTGAGAGCAGTCCTTTTGTCCTGCAGCCCTGGACAACGAAAACCCCATTTCAGACAAATGAAATTTAGTCCTTTGCTGTCTGCCAGGGAAGCTGCTGACCTGTGCTTTGTGCCCTCAGTGCTCTGCCCCACCATTGTGTCCAACCTGAGGCTTAGCACACGGGTTGGCCTCTTGCCCAGAGCCTCTGTAAACAGCACCAACTGGCAAAAGCAAGGCGTGGGCAGAGCCCCCAGTGCTCTCTGGAGCAACTCCTGCTGTTATCTCCACAGGGCCAGTCCTGCTCTGGAAAG
>NW_008238440.1:3850095-3857268 GCF_000691975.1 Corvus brachyrhynchos | reverse complement strand
GTCTCATAAAAATAAAAATAGGGACGATCACCTTTTCTTGTCAGACAAATCAAAGATCCAGGTCACCTTAAAAACATGCTAGGCTGCAAGCCATACTGGCTATAGGGAAAATAAATAAATAAATATATAAAGTATATAAACCTCTTAATCCTACATGGATCAGTCCAGTTTTGATCGAACTGAACAGAGGCCATTGACTTCAACTGGCGCTGGATGTGTCCCATGACCTTCTGGTTTATATATTTAGACTCCCCATACTAATCTTCTCTTCTACAGATCTGATGTCATCACCATTATTATAAGCAGAACTTGTTACTTGATTGACAGCAAACAACCTTTCCAAAAAGTAGCCAAGGAGTAAGAATGTTTTGTCCGAGTGACATATGATCATGACTGCCTGCAGTCCATTTTTGTTTACGGGCAGTGGAAGAATTTCAGATATTTATAAGGTCAGTGTCCCTAGTCCATAGAAGAAGGACAAAATGTGTTAGGTTTTAAATTGTTGTTCTGCTTAAAAAACTGACTTCCAGTTGGGCTGAAATGAAGGACTAGGCTCTGAAGTAAATCCTTTGCCTGTTGCAGCCTAGGCACAGGAATGGGGTGCTCCCAACTGCACACACAAAGGGGTCACTGGCATTTCATATTTTTGCTTTAGGAAGTCAAATACTTAAACATGTGCATAATTCTTTTTGACTGTCTGGTGATTCAGATGTCTGGGATCTCATTTTGCTTGTTTTTTGAAAACTTTCACAAAAAGGAATCAGCTTGCAAAACCACAAAAATGTCATTCTCAGCCAGCTGTGGTAAAATAGTTTGCATGGCCATCTCAATACTGGAGAAGTCTTTATATTTAAAAAAAAAGTATTCTGATGAGTAAAAAATGAACGTGAATTCATTATTAGTAAGGCATTAGCAGTTGGCTTAGAACTGTTCAAACATGGAGGTGCTGAGAGAATATTTGTGTGACAAAAGAACTGTTGACATTCGGTCATACTAGAACTTAGAATATTGTTTTAAAACAGATACACTGCAAATGTGGGAATGAGAACTAGACTAATTTTTTTTCTACTTAATTTGGCATTTAAGTATATGGCACAGTAAGGTTTGACAAAAAGTAAAGTGTAAATTTATGTAACTGACCCCACTTATTAATAGGGTTTTAAGGACTTGCAATATTATAGAGTCTAAATACTATTTAACAGGAAGTGAAACAAAATTTAGAATTAATTCTAGAACATTTATAAACAGGAATAGAAAAATAGTGTCCATTCTACTAAGTGTCAGAAATTAGAGGCTACCTACCAAATGATGCTGTTTGTTTGAACTTGTTCAAATGATTCCATTAAATTGTTGTGTATGTTTCAGATAACAAAATTTGACTTTTTTAGTTGTTAATCCAACAACAATGTCCAACATTTAGTAAGTGTCTTATATTGGATATGAAATTGTTGTTTGAACAGTCTTACTAAACATTTTACCATACAAATGGTAAATTTTATTTAACTTATGTTAATATAAATACACCAAAATAATACATGTTTATAAATACATGTGAACATTTTAAATGGTCTAGAAAGAAGCCTAAATGGTAGTTTAAAATAATTTCCATGTGGTAATTCCTGCAACACAGGGTTGTTGCAGGGGGACTGGATAGGGGCCCAAATGCTATTGCATTGACTTAGTTTCTGTTGGGGCACTGTAACAAAGGCAACTAAATTTCAACTGCCTTAGTGTTACTGTTATTACCTTTTGCCTATACAGATTTTTATCGTGGAAGACTGCCAAATAAGGAGCAACTTCGTAATTGAGAACATGGAATTATGAAAGTAGGTTGAACAGAAGGATAACAGGGAAACATATAAGTTAATATTTCATGGATGAAACTTTGCTAAATTACTTGATACCATAGAAAAAAGTGTAGTAGCTAAAGCTGTGATCTGATGCAGGCATGACGTACTAGGCTTTTCTCTGGAGTTTCTTCATTAATTACTGAAATGCTCAGTGTTTCACTGTGTATCATAGATCTGTCTGTGCCTGAGATTGGGATTTCAGTAACCTCCTTACAGGAAGGCAGGAATCCACTTAGAGGAACAACCTCTGGGACTGACAAAGCTTCTTTCCTAAGTGGCTCTTGCTATACCCTCCATGCAGAGCCTCTTTTTGGGTGTCCTATCCAAACCAGGCCAGGTCTCCTGGTGACATCATGAAACATGAGATGCCCACGAGTTCATCTCTGGCCACGATGGAGGTTTGGCCACCTGTTTGTCCTGTGCTTGAGAAGATATTGAGGATGTTGACAGAGAAGAGTGGGACTTACCTACTAAAACTTGGCAGCCCAGGCTCATCTGTTTTCCACGGGAGAGTGCAGCCCTCAGTGCTTGATTGGCTGAGGACCATTTTCCTCTGGCTCCAACAGGAAAACCAGCATAGGTGACCTCCCTGGCACCAGCATAGGTGACCTCACTGGCTGGTTTCAGGTTCCTGATTTGTTTAGTCAGCTTCCAATGCCTTCATACTTTCTCAGTAACTGCTGCCAGGAGTGTACGTGATTTGTTTGCATCATCGGCCTCCCCCGGGGCCGGGCTCTCCTTAACACATCTGATACCAGGTTTGAGCAGCTCACTCCCCTCATCACTAAACTAAAGTTGATGATACAGTAATTTTTTTGTTTGTTTGCTTGCTCTTTAAGCTTCCTCATCAAAAATGGTACCCAAGTGGCTGTGTTATTAGGTACAGATATCCTGTACTGCTGGACAGGTGCCGGGGATGCAGAAGCAGATCTCACAGGGGTTATGGTTCACTCTGCTGTTGAAATTCCTCAGTTGAACATTAAGGGCTACCAGAAGTTATTTCTCTGGCATCCCACAAAACTGAGATCCTTTGGCTGCACCAGGCAGAGAGATGCCCTCAGTGTCAGAGTGACTGGTTAATGGTGCTCTCTGCATCCCCTGTCTCAATTTCTGTGCCCTCCTTGTTTCAAGAGGCACATACAAACCTCTCTATTGTTGTTGGGGTCCAAAGGTCACGATTCTTCTGTCGATATAAATTGTGTGTAGCTTTGTTGAATTTGATAATTGTGGTTCATAGCTCTTTTGCATGATGTCTAATCAATTGCAGTATTGTAAAAGGAGGAAGAACAGGCTACCAAGTCTGTATCAGGCTATCAGATCACAGTTGTGCCTGGTGTGAGAGGCAGGAAACAAACCATCAGTCCCACCAGAACTGCACATATAAATTATGCAGCTCTTGTGTGAGTTGTCACGTCTGTGAGGGTGGGGGATCGTGAGACAACAGCCCTGTGGTAGCAACTGACAACTGAGGGAAGGAAGATCTTCCCTTTGTGTGTGCGCTGCTAAATAATTCAAAGATGAGATAAACAGTACCTATAGATGAATCTTTTTTTCATTTCACAGTAATGAGTCAAGATACTATAAGCCAAATATGTTTATATCAGATTCTTTTAGGCACCCATCAAGCCACCAGTTACTAAAAGACAAGGGAGATAAGATAAAGTGATCATAGGCCGTACAAATTCTATGCATCAGTTGTTTTCTGTTGTTGGGTTTTGCATATGTTAGTTTTTCTTTCAGAATTCCAAGAGTAAGGAAATTTATGATATAATTCTTGCAAAGTTAAGCTTTTATAGTGGTATTGAGTATCAACACACTGTATTCACATCTCAAGGGTTGTTGTAATTCCAGGAGCTGGAAGATGAGAAGGCAGTAAATAATAGGATACAGGGTATGCTTTTCTTCCTTTTTAATAGGAAAATATTTCAGCTATGGCATTGTAGTTGACAAATGTTTGGTTTAGCATAAAAGAAAAAGGAGAAAAGAGATTGAAATGTATAGTCATATAGGAAATAAAAAACCTGATCAATGAGTAATCATAAAAGCAGTGAAAAACTTCTCCTATAGTGTTCTCAAATTAAGATGTAGAACATGCACATGTATCCCCCAATCTACTCAATATTGTTTCTAGAGAAGAAACAATCTGTAGATTTATTGGGTAACACGATTTGCTCTTTCCTGGAATAATTGCCCACAAACATGAGCTTGACCCCTGTGTTAAACTAACAAACCCTTGCCTGTGTATGGAGGGTGATCCCAGGGATGGATGGTTACAGAAAAGTCAGATTTGGATATTAGACACATGTGTCCCTAGCAGGAGTTGTGGTTTTCTCCTCATGTGGATTAAAAACACACTGACAGTCTTCAGAGTTGCTAATTTAGGCCTTTTTGATTGCAAGTTCTGGGAAACTTCATGTTTTGCTTCATAATTCTAAGAATGGTGGTTTCACGAGAAAAACAAAGTCCCAAGACTTTGGAACTCTCTCTCTCATGGTTTCTGTGCATGCAGAATTGGTAAACCAGCACAGAACATAATCAGAATGAAGTTCAATCTGTAGTGGTTTTACACCCTACGTTTTTAAGAGTCTGCGACCATTTTTCTGAAAACATGTAAACAGAAATCCTTGTAAAGCTCTTTTCTCCAGCTGTACAGTGGTACACATGTATTTTGGGGATTTTCAGCCATAACTATAGTAGCACTGACAAAAGCTTGTTAGCTTCAGTAATGTTTTTTCTTAATGATCTTAAAATTCATGGTGCTGGTCTTACAGTGAGATCCATTTGCACGCAGATCTCATTGAAGGCCCAGGAGCTGTAGTTAATATTATTCTTTTCTGTGTCCAATCACACTCCCATTTTACATAAAACGAAGGTGGGTGGTCGTTTCAAGGTCAGCAATTTATTTATTAATAATAATAATTGTAAATATCCTCAAAATCCAATTCAATAGGAATTTGAAGACCTCAAAAATGCAAAGATCTGGAGAGTTTATCCCCTGAAAAATTGGATAGTACCATGAATGATGAGGTACAAAGTTGTATCTGTAATTTGGGAACCTGCAGTTATTTGCAGTGTAGTAATTTTTGCCCCCTGTATGACCATACCTTTTAAATTCAAGTGTCTAATAACACAGACAAGCAAAATAAAACAGGCAGGTGTTTCAAACAGAGTCTGTAGAAAGGACAGCAGTAACATGTAGATCTTTTTGAAAAGATTCAGTCTATAGAACTGGGATTTTAAAGAGAGAGACTGGCAAAAGAATCAGGCTCATCTGCTATGCAGAGGAAGAAATGTCAACCTGAGGGTAGCATCTTCTAGAACAAAATCTACATTTCCAGAGAACTTCCTTGAACTGAAACAAGCTGCAAGATAGGCTCATTTCTTAAAATATTAATAGTAAACTTGGGTGAAACATTCTTATTATGCTTTCACTGATGCAAATGCATTAAATTGCAATAATAAATAATAATAAATAATAAATCTTGAGAGATAACGTTTATAACAGTATATCAGATAGTTGCTTCTGGGTTTTCTAGGACCCCAAGATCTGTTTGTCATGCAGCTGAACCACCATTTGTCTTTGCTGACAGCCTGGTTTTCATTCCTAGATGTTGTGCTGCTGTGCACCAAATGACACTGCCCAGCTGGGGGTATTTTTAGGCTGCTTTGTAGCAGATGCCGGCTGGCACATCCCTGCCTACTCCAGTGATGTGGGTCACATTCCCAGCAGGAGCCCCAGCAAGAGAGGAGGAAGGAAACCACTTGCAGAAATGAGAGTGGTGCAAAGCCCAAGCCTCTAAAGAACTCTGCTTTAGTGGGTCAGCTGCCAAGAATTGCGTGTGAGCAGTGCCTTAAAGCTGTCTTTGCTTCCCTTCAGGGACTCGACTTGCAACTGAAATATCACACATGGGGAATTTGCCAGAACTTTGAATTAATATGCACATGACCAAAACAGTTAAAGTCACCTCCTGTTTGGTGCTGTGAATTCCTCATCCTCAGACATGTATTCTATTCACTGCAGCAGTGAGGGATATTTGAAGAGGTGAGTGTATGTTAAGGAATATATTCTGAGAGTTTAGTTGTGCTGCTTTTAAAATGTGCAGCAATCTTTGCGTTAAATTTAGCTGAGGAACCAAGCCCTATGACTGCAAAAAAATTATTTTTCTAGAAACCAAAGTAACTTAAATGTCTGTTTTAAACCATTTCCATTGTGAAGGGTACCTTTAACCTGGAAAGATGTAGCATCCAATCTCAATAGCATGTTTTAAGACCTTTATTGTATAGTGTATGTGCAAACTAAGTACAATGTATAATATGTATATAATTACGCATCATTATAATGATTAATGTTTAATTAATGATAATACAACAAATAACAAATACAACAATTACTTGAAAAAGTAATAGTTACCAGAACTGACATAATTCAATTAACATCAGAGTGAATTCCCCATTGTTTTCAGCAGAACCCCATTTCCCTGGCTGATGGAGCCACCTTATGAAGACAAGACCAGGACAGCTGGATCACAGACCTGCAAACCAGGCTTGGGCAAGGTGAACTTGGCAAGTGCTTTTACTGTGAATATAGGCTAAAAGTACATGTACTTTAACAACTTTGCTACCCTTCTACATGAAAAAAATGTCTGCTTGCTTTCTTTTTAGATGAGCCTTTTCCTGCTGCTTTGTCTCGTTCATGTGTCACCACTAATGCACTTAGGACTGAATAAGCTCCCTGGCTGTTGCATCAGGAGCAGAATTTTTGCTTGCACTTCCTGAATTTACCTTCCTTTTCATATTGAAGTCAGCTATAGTAACTTTTAATATTAAATGGGCTAGGCTGACAACTAGTAAATTGAAACTGCAAACCAAATGTGATATAAAAATCAGAGGAGGCACCATTGCTTTTCTTCCAAACACTTGAAATAAGAGTAAAAAATCTTATCTCAGTTTCACTGCTTGCAAAGGGGAACAAACACTGGACTGCAAGAGATGAAGTTTTTGTGTCGTGTCTAAAAATACCTCGGAAGGAGTTTACCTGTCAGTGCGGATTCCGCAGCGTCGCTCCCTGCCCGCAGCTGGTTGCCAGGAGGCACAAGCCCTCTGCAAGGGGCATTGCCACCGGGCTGCTGCTGCTCGTGCTGGGCACGCAGGCACTGCCCGGGCCCCCCGTGCGCTCAGCCGGGTGATGGCACTGGCCTGACACCTTGTGCTCTGGGTTGTCTTCTTTGCCAGAGGTTTTTTGGGAGGGGGAAAGCGTCCTGCATGGGCGCTCTGGAGCAGCCTGGCGCTCCACAGTGTCACCTGCGGCTCGGCAGCAGCTCCT
>NW_008238440.1:3839932-3850062 GCF_000691975.1 Corvus brachyrhynchos | reverse complement strand
TCCACAGCTGCTAATTGCCCGTGAAATTTTAGCCTCCAGTCACACATACATATCTGAAGGGATTTTGCACTACTCAAATAAGCGTTCTTGACCAAAGCTCTGCCTTCTGTAGCAGTGTTACTGAAAATTCATGGTTGTGTGCTTATTATTCAAAAAAATACCCTTGCTTTCTGATATAATGGTAAATTACAAATTAATTTCCTACACAATGGTTCGAATCTATTGTGTAAAGAGGAATTGTACCCAAAATGAATGTATTCCTATGCTACCAAAACAGATTTATATCTAGTAGCCACTAATTGTTCCATCTAACAAAAAGTAGCAGTCTTTTTTAGGAAAAAAAAGACATTTTAGAAACTCTATTACTTGGTAGCTTAAGCAAAACAATAGTTAACTGAAGAGATTTTTTTTCTGTGCTAATAGAAGTGATTTATTGTCACAATTTGTAAATTCAGGAAATGCATCCCCTAAAATAACTCTTCCAACAACTGTAGACCTTTCTTAGGTGTAGGATTCTACTGCTGGATTTGCCTTCCATGATCATATAAACAGCGGTACCCGTGCTCCTCTCCAAGGAAATACATGGTTTAACTACATGTGCATCTTAGCAGAGACAAGAGACCTAAATGTGACGAAAAGGAAATTGCTCTCATCTTACAGAGCTTGATTAAAGCTTTAGGCATAGAGCTTTCTAAATGACAAATGCTCAATGAAATAATATTATGTCTTTATACTCCAGAGCAGTATTAATCTGAGGTTCTAGGACTTAAGGAAATGTTAATTAACTCATTACCATTCGTGTAAAGTGTTACCATTACACTCGTTTTGTGGCCTGATAACCAAAGCATGGAATTAGTATGTTTTTCGGAAAGAATGAGATTGGGGTTCTCTTCCATGTGTGTTCCCTATCAGATATTTACAGAGATGTTAACTGCTCATGCAGTAGTGAACTCCATGGATCTTCAGTCAAGTTAGCCCAAAAGGAGAGCAACAATTTTGGGAGAGACTTCAGCAGTACCCAAAGCAGGATGTTTCTGCAGCCTGAAGCTTTGTGTTGGGTATTTGGGAGCCCAAATCTGAGAGCTAAGAAGCCAGGCGGTGTTCTTAAGGGTTTGAAGAAGTTGCATGTTCCAGGAAAGAACAGAGACACTGCTGGCTGTTCTGCAGAAATGTTTGCATCACTTTAAGTACATTTATTTTTTCAGGTAGCTGCCTGCTCTAATCATTTAGGGTAAATAATGTGCGAATTAGGAAGCCACTGTTTGGTCCATTGAAATGCATCGCTGAAATCTATTTGTGGTTTCAGTATAATGAAATTATATGATCACAGCAAAACACAACTCACTGCAGAAACGTTGTGCAGTGTGGGTATAGAACTTGCTCACCTAACGCATGCACAGCCTCGTGCCTTGTTTCCAACAGAAGCCACCAGCAGATGATTTGGGGGAAGGTGTAGAAGACCCATAGGTAAGGAATAATGCTGTATGCATTAGATCTCAATCTTAAATCTGTCTGTATGGTAAAAACATGAAGCATGACATTTTCATATACTTCCCACAAGTTTTTAGTCAAAGAAATCCCTGCTTTCCAGTCCCACTGGTAACAATTTAGCCACTGAAACTCTTTTTGAATCTTGTGAAACTGTTTGTCTCAATGATTTCCCTTAACAATTAAGTTTTGTAATATAATTACATGTTTATATTATTATTGTTATTTTTGCATTTCACAACAAATTTTCCCTTGTTTTCCTGTTACAAGACAGCAAGAACTGAGGTTCAAAATCTACCTTTTCTGCAATGTCCTGCAGTTTTTATGTTTGTTTTTTTTTTATCAAGGCCTTTCATGCCTGATTCATTTTTAGGGTAAAAACCAAACATCTTTCGGTTTGTCTTTTCCCTTGCCCAGGTCATTCTTCTCATCCTTTTACTAATTTCACCTAACCCTGAGGTATCATTTATTGAGATCTTTGCAGCTCGTATCGTTACACTTTCTTCCAGATGAAAATACTGATTTCTCTAATATTCCTCAACTTCTTAATTATCTTTTTTTTATGCATCCCAACATTTCGTTTACTTGATTTAACCACAGCTAAACATGACCTCAGTCTGCTCTATAAGTTGTGACCCTTTCTAAGAATGAATAATACAAGTAACTCTTCTTCCCTTCTATAGCTCAACACTTGGTACTTATCAAATTTGAGTTTTGTGTGCCGTCAGCCTGCCCAGGTGATGTTACCTAATTGGGTCTTTTGCAATTCTTTCTAGGCCTCTCTAACCCTCATGTAAATAACCTGTCATCTACAGATTTTGCTGCTCCCTTGTCAAATCTTTCCTTTTTTCCAAATCAGTGATAAATATATTAAATCACAAAGAGCTATTATTTTATTTAGTACAATTGCTAGTATAATTCCAATATAAAAAAGCTCTAGTTTGACAATTTTATGTCTTTCTGAAAATTAGCCCATTTCCTACTTGTGTTTCAAACTTTAGTAGCCATTACCTTTTTTAGAATGGCAAGTAATTTAAAATATGGTGGTTTAATGCTTACTTCTACTTTGGCTCCCTTTTCCACAGATGAAAAGCTATCTGTAATAAAGAGAATCTGATAGAAAATACCTCTATTACACATAATTGGATTTTTTCCCATAATAGTACAATTCATGTTCTTAGCCTGCTGTGTTACAGGGGGTTTGGCCCACATAATTATTTCTTAAAGGAGAAAGATTCTTGAGCAGTCTTGGGAATCTGGAGAGGTCCCAGCTGACTAGAAGCTAGTGAAAGTTGTCCCAATGTTCAAGAAGGGCAAGAAGGACCCTGGACTGATGTAGGATTGTCTTCAGTGCCTGGTAAAATCATGGAAAAGATTATTCCAGGGGGTGTTGAGGTTCCATGGGGACCACGCAGTCACTGGTCACAGCCAGCACGGCTTCAGGAGGGGAAAGTCCTGCTTGTCCAACCTGATCTGCTGCAGCAGGGTAACCCACCTGGCTGATCAAGGGAAGCCAGCTGGTGGAATCTTTTTGGACTTCAGCAAAGCTTTCGATACCATCTCTCCCAGGATCCTTCTGGACAAAATGCCCAGTGTTCAGCTGGATGAACACATCATGGGATGGGTGAGCAGCTGGCTCACGGGTTGGGCACAAAGGGTGACACTGACTGGGGTGACATCAGACTGGGGGCCTGGGGGGTTCTGCAGGGCTCCATCCTCGGCCCTGTGCTCTTCAACATCTTCATTACAACCTGGACCCAGGGCTCAAAGAACACTAAGGAAGTTTGCTGGTCACACTAAATTGGGATGAGCTGTTGACTCCCTTGAGGGCAGAAAAGCCCTACAGAGAGACCCAGACAAATGAGAGAGATGGAGAATCCCCAACCATGGGAAGTTTAACACAGGCAAGTGCTGGATTCTGCACCTGGGAGGGGGCACCCCTGGCTGCGTGGATGGACTGGGAATGAGAGGCTGGAGAGCAGCTGTGGGAAGGGACCTGGGGGTCCTGGTCAATGGCCAGTTGGATCTGAGTCAGCAGTGCCCTGGCAGCCAGGAGGGACATCCCTGTCCTGGGGGCATCAGGCCCAGCACTGCCAGCCAGGCCAGGAAGGGGATTGTCCTGCTCCACTCTGGGCTGGGGTGGCCTCACCTCCAGTGCTGGGGGCAGTTTTGGGCACCACAGGATAAAAAAGACATGATGCTATTCGAGAGTGCAGAGGAGGCCATGAGGATGGGGAAGGGTCTGGAGGGGAAGCCCTCAATGAAGAGCAGCTGAGGGCACTTGGTGTGTTCAGCCTGGAGAGAGGAGACTGAGGTCAGACCTCACTGTGGTCTTCAACATCGTCACAAGGGGCAGCTCTGGTCTCTTCAAGAAGAGTTGTCAACGCTCTCAGGGATGCAGAGGGTGGGATTGTTGGGGCATCTGTGCAGGGCCAGGAGCTGGACTGGATGGTTTTGACGGGTGCCTCCCAACTCAGCCTATTCTGTGATTCTATGGTTCTGTGATAAGATGCCTGTCATGGTTTAACCCCAGCAGTCCCCAAGCCCTTGCAGGGCTCGCTCTCCTCCCAGCACTGGGATCGGGCAGAGAACGGGGAGGGGAAAAGTGAGAGAACACCTGGGCTGAAATAAAGACAATTTAATAGGGAAAGCAAAAGCTGTGCTCACAAGCAAAGCAAAACAAGGAATCAATTCCCTGCTTCCCATGGGCAGGCAGGTGTTCAGCACCTGCAGGAGAGCAGGGCCACGTCCCCTGGAACGGTGACTGTGGAAGACAAACACCATCACTCCAAACCTCCCCCTTCCTCCTTCTTCTCTCCCTTCATATACTGATGTCATAAAGTCTGGAATACCCCTCTGGTCAGTTGGGGCCACCTGTCCTGGCTGTGTCTCCTCCTAACATCCCAGGCACCCCCAACTTCCTCACCAGTGTGGTAGTATAAAAAGTAGAAAAGGTCTTGGCTCAGCAATAACAAAACCAAAATCATTTCTATATTATCAACTCTGTGTTCAGCACGAATTCAAAACATAGCCCTGTACTGTGAAAAAAATTAACTCTACCCCAGCTGAAACCAGCACAAAGTCTTACTAAAAAAATATAGTTTCACACTTCAAAAACTTAGTTTTATATATATTTATAAAATAATTTGGTGCTTTGGACAAATCTCGAGTATTTTAAGGGTGATATCTTTCAAAAAAATTTATTTTTAAGAGAACCCCCAGTGAAACTACCGACTTTCCCGTTACCTTTCATGGGTAAAGAGATGGACCGCCCTGATGGCACCCAAAAGCACCATCGCGTGTACAAACAGCTAAAGCGGGGAAGTTCAGAATTCCTTTTCAGGCATCTCCCGGGCAGGGAAGGACCGGGCGGGCCCCGCATGCGGGTGGCGAATTCTCGGGGCGGTGGCGTCATCTCTCGGTCCCGCTCAGCGCAGCAGCCCCGCATTCCGCACTTCCGCAGCCCGCGCTCCGCACTGTGCATCCCGCAGCCCGCACTCTGCATCCCGCATTCTGCACCCCGCATCTCGCATCCCGCACTCTGCATCCCGCAGCCTGCACCCCGCATCTCGCATCCCGCACTCTGCATCCCGCAGCCCGCACTCTGCACCCCGCATCCCACGCTCCTGCACCCTGCACTCTGCATCCCGCACTCCGCACCCCTCACTCGACACTGCACCTCCACGCTCCCGCATCCCGCGGCCGACATGCCTGCACTCTCCACCCCGCAGCCCCGCATGCCGCGCTCTCACACTCCACACCCCTCGCTCCGCGATCCCGCCCTCGGCGCTCCCGAGCTCCCCCGCCTCGCTGTGAGCGATTCCCGTTGGCTGCTCCCGGAAGGCGGCGTTTCCCGGCAGGAATTGTCCTGCACTGCCGGGCACAGCTGGGCGGGACAGCGGGCCGGGGCTCCAGCTCTGCTCGCGCTGTTCACACCCTCCTCCACACCTGGGGCTGCTTCCCAGGGCAAAGTCTGTGGACACCCGGCAGGTCTGAAACAGGAATATTTAAGAATCCCCCACCCCTCTGAGGGGGAAAGGAGAGAGTGTAATCTGCAGAACTTCTCTGCATGAGTTTTACAACCTGTAAAACCTGTGATAGATAAAAAGCGTATTGAAAACACAGTTCTACTTTCCAGCCAAGACGTGTTTACCTATCACGAATCTAATCGACAGCTGTACTTTTAAGCACAAAAGATGTGGTGCAAGACCTGGGATTGGGCGTGTGGAGTCCCAGCTCCAGGGACTCCTCAGGAACCTGTCAGAGAACTGTGTAAAGGTTCACTTTGTCAGCACTGCCGAACAGAACTTCTCTGCAGCAAGTGTCAGGAGCACCAAGCATCTGTACAGTGGATTCAAAGTCCTGGAAGTGCTGAACTCTGCACAAGATCCACCAATATCCATGTTTCCTAAACCTGGACTTGCCAAATTTTTCTTTTATCTAATGAATCAAAAGTCCTTATGAGGACAATATGAACCACACAGTTGCTAGAACCAAACAATTATTCCATACAGAAATTAATTCCAATAGACAAGCAATACAGCATAGGCAGAATTAGCAATGGGAGCCTTAACCAAAGTAAGGACCACCTGTGATTGCTGTCCTGATCATCAAGAAAGACTTAAAAAGTATTCTGAAAAGACAAGCCCAGGAACAAAAATGACTGAGTAGAAACAATGTGGATATAAGGGAGATATTGATCTTACAGTACATGACATTTTCCACACACAAATCACCTCGTGGCCCAAAGGAAACAGGTAACTGCCGCTCTCTGTCCTTTTCCCCTTGCAAGTTTCCTCCACTGTTGCATCTGCCAGGTACCCTTTTCTTTTCCTCCTCATGTTGTCTAACTGATTCACCCAGCAAAGTTAAATTCAGAGCAATTTCTTCCTGTCTATGCTTAGCGTAAAGTTTGCTCTCTCTGTGCCAGATCTGTAGAGGAGTTTGTATCTGACCATCACAGTCTGAAAAACAAAGACTACCTCTCCTTGCAAGACATCCCACCCTTGAAAATGTAGGACACTTACTTTATTAGAAATACTTCAAAATGTAGGTGTAGAGCAGCAGCTCAAGTATTTCTGAGTCAGGGCAGTGGCACTGCCCCTGACCTCAGGCTGCTCTGTGCTTTTGCCCCACAGCTGCTCCAATCCCTCCAAAGTGCTCTGAGTGAGCCCCAGTCCACCCAATTCCCCACAGCGAGCTGCACCCAGCTTTGTCTCACAGCTAAAAGCAAAAGCTGATGGCTGTGAAGCACTCTGCAAATCTGGCTCCTTTTTTGTCTCTGAAACTAGGGACTGGATTTGAAAGTTTGATCCCTCTTTTTATCGTCAGTCCTCAGGAAAATCCATTCTACTACTTTCTGTGTGGCCATGCAAGTATTTTGTTCCTTTAGTGGAAGAAGAAAGCAGGATTCAAGACTGCAGCTTTGTTTGCTTTTGTATAATAAGTTAGTACAATGGATTTAAATGGAAGTGGAATTACATATGAAAATTTTTTATCAGGACAGAAAATTTCAATTAGGGGAAATTAGCCACTTGGTTCTTTCTGATAAATTAATCATCGAGATTATCTATTAAACGTGCCACTTAACCTTTCTGGCATAATTGCCTGAGGCAGTAGTATTTAGGCTCTCCACATTAATTTGGAAATATTAATTTCCAGGCAGCTGTCTTCCAAAATGGAATTTTCACTTGTCTTTTTTATAAGTAGGTCATTGTGCAGCTGTTGTTAATAGAAGCTGGCATTTGTGAAATGGTAAATCCACCATTGTGCCCTATCAACTACAAAACTGATGTCCATCAATTACAGAATATCCTTTACTGAAATGCCCTTTCTCAGCCCCAAAGGATGTCATCCCTTGCTGTGGTAGCCTTTGGCTTTTTCTGGAATGGGCGTGTGTTTCAGTGGGTTATCCTGCAGGAGCTGAAGCACCACTGTGCTCACACTACCTGCCTTTCATGAGATAAGGGCTTGTCTTGACTTGATCTCTTCCATCTACATTAGAGCTTCCTTAAAATGAATCCTGAGGGAAATCGGTATTACAGCTCTCAGCTGTCAAAGGAACAGCTGGTTTAACTGCTGAACACCCAGACAAACCTTCCTTGTACCTCCACAATGGAATGAACTGGTCCTTTCACAGGGGACAAGGCCTTGCTGTCCCTGTAGTGCTCAGCTGTTGCACAGCTTATGGAGAGACAAGCAGCTCCCGGAACTGCTACAGACTTTGCCCTGTGGTCTTTCAGAATTAGAATCAGGACCTTGGCCTGGTTATCTTTCTCATATGTCATAAAATTTACATAGTCTGCTGCAGGAATAGTTTGAACTCTAGAACTCGCTGCATTCTAGAGGAAGAAGAAAGGAAGTAAGAAAGTGCTGATCCCAAAGGAGGCAGTCTAAGGGAAGAAAATATGAATGGCGGACAATTTATATAATTTAAGGTTAATGAAATGAGAAAGAATATCTCAGAATCTTAGAATAAAATGTTACAAAAGAAAGACAATGGAATTTATGTTATGTGAGCAGCAGGAACATTAGTTATGGGCAACCAAATTAGTGTCCTAGAAAGCAGAATTGGTAGCAAGGCAGTGATGTCATAGTCAATTTGTCCCTGCTCTGAACTAGAGTCAATAGATTATCAATTACCTTATTGATTACCTGAGCCTATAAATTCTTGTACAGATACAATTAAGCATAAGAATGCTTGTACACTTGGGATGTGAAGTCAACAAAACCCTGCTTACTTTGGGATTGGGTCAGATAAACTTGAAGATCTTCGAGGTTTAAGATCTGGAGGATTTTTAGATAATTCAAATAGTGCAAGGACTATGATAAAATAAGACAGGGAAGGGGAAACCAAATTGAGACCTGTGTCTCAGTCAAAATCGAATGAATTGAAATTCAGACATGGACTGAGTTACAGTTGAGCAGCTGTGCTGCACAAGGCCATGGGATTCATATTTTGTGTGAAAAGAACTATTTCAATAATAACAATTCTTGTGATTAGAGCAGCAAGAAGCTAATGTGGTTCTGTAGTTTGGAAAGAAAGTGGAAAAGTGAAGTGGCCAGAAAAGAGAAGTATAGTGTATAGTAATGAATGAGGATTTAAGAATTGTCAAAGGACCTTTTAGCAGGTCTTGTAACCTGACTGTGAAATCCCGAACATGAAGAGAGTTAACAGCTCAGACACCACCCAAGTTTTACAGTGAAAGGCAGGATGGGATTTGCCAGTTTTGAAATAATACAGGTGGAAAAGTCGGTGCAAAATCGAGACATTATTACCATTTAAGAAAACAACAGGATAGCTGGGGGGACCTGCAGGAGAAGTGATTGTTAGTGTGTAAACATGGCAGGCCTTTGGCTGATCAGCCAAAGAACGTGCTCTGAGAACAATGCCTACTGCTAATAACAGCAGAGAAGCTTGGGAAAATGTGTCTGTGAGGTCCCTGGATTTGGTAGGGATGTGGCAAGACCACTTTAACAAATTCTGCTTCCCCTGATTTGAGAAAAATCTGACAGGTGAGTCAGGAGTGTTTCATGTTTGACTATCAAATGCTATCAGTAAGATTAACATTTTAGAAAAGGGTATTTACTCTCTCCCTGTGACTAATAGGAGATATTTATTAAGCCAAAGAACTTTACATCACAGGTTGCAACTGGGTTACAGTTCCTGACTGAAAACAGGAGTCTGCGATTATTCAGGGTTTTATCCTAAAGGTCTTGGACAAGAAGAAATATATGTCAAGGTGACATGGCAATGTGCATGATACGTCTTCCTAAAGACTTACTGGGCACTTGTGTTCTTCTCTATGGAATCAACTCCAAAGTTCAATTTTTGCCATTTTATTTTCCTGCCTTACATGAAGGCATGCAGGAGACCACATGCAGTGAGGAATGGCCAGGTAGATTTGGGTGGCATGAGAGAAGCAGCTTTGTCTTGGGGAAATTACCCAAACCCATGACTGGAAGCTTGAGAGTGGCCTCTAAAAATGTAAAAAAACCTGAAAATATGTCAAGTGATTAAGATTTATTTTGTTGAAGAAAAATGTTTTGGTCTATTAAAGACTTATTTTAGTCTGAAAAGCAAACCTTAGAAACAAGCAAGAGTGAGGTGTGGAAGGACTTTTGTTAAGGATCAATTTTGAAAATTTGTTTTGCAGCAAGGACAAGATGCTGATTCTGCAGCTTAAAACTTGGGCTGTAGTTTTAGTGCTCTGAGTCAAGTTCATGCTCTGTGACTCTAATTTGGGCCCAGATCAATAAAGGGGCTTAGGTACTTAAAATATGACTTCACTGGGATTTGCTCCCCTAAGCTGAAGAGTGCAATCTCTGGAATTTGACAAACTCCTTTACACACCCATGTTTAAACAACGCCCTGCTTTACGCCCCAAGAACAGCTTTTCCGTCCAAGGATGGCACAGCTGCTGCTCTGCCCCGGCCTGCCCCGAGCTCAGCCGGCTGTGATGGACAGGACGGCGGGCAGGGATGAGGGCAACAGGGATGCAGGGGTCTGGCACACAGGGATCTGGCACACAGGGACACGGGCAGGGTCTGGAACCCGGGGACACAGCTGGGATCTGGCACCTAGGGCGGCACTCGCTGCCCGGGCGGTCCGCGGCTGTCGGGGTGCGGATGTCACGCAGCCC
>NW_008238440.1:3839226-3839442 GCF_000691975.1 Corvus brachyrhynchos | reverse complement strand
AGCACCACCTCCGTTCCCCTTGCCCGGTTCATTCCGCTTTCCCTTGCTCATCCCGCGGACATGGCGCTGTCCGGCGACCCCCATTTCAAGAAGCTGGTGGAATGGCACAAGGCCAACTCCTCCAAGCTCGTCCTGCGGCAGCTCTTTGAGGCCGACAAGGATCGCTTCCAGAAGTTCAGGTGAGGTCGGGCGGCCCCGCGGCTGAGTGGGGCAGCG
>NW_008238440.1:3833817-3839022 GCF_000691975.1 Corvus brachyrhynchos | reverse complement strand
GGGGGCCGGGGCGGGGGGAGCTCCTCGCAGCCCCTGAGGGGCGGCCGCGCCGCCTGCCCTTGACTCATCCTTGCAGCAGGGTACGTGCTGGGCAGCACAGCGCCCGCTGCTCTTGCACAGCCGCACTGTGGGGCCGGCACTCGCAGCCTCTCGCACCCCGTGCTTAGTCATGATAAGCTCTTCGATAGAATCGCGAGGGGCCGTGCATCCCTGTGAGCCCCCTCCGCCCGTACGACCCTGCCCTGAGACGGGCAGCGGGGGCTGTTGAGGAGGTTTAGCCCTCCCTCGCCTCACGCGATCGCTGCTACAGAAAATGCCTTGCAGCGCGTTTTGGTAGAGGAGGAAGTAACAAGTGGAAGCATGGTGATAACGTTCAGCGCCTTCATCTTGTGAAGTGGGATTCGTATTTTCTGCACGCTGGAGACCGTGCTGAGAAGGCACGTGTGTGGTTACGTTGTTGTACTATAGCAGCAGTCGGAAAAGTCTAATATTATGAGACGCATCCCAGATTTGAGTTTTAAAGTGAGTCTGGGTAATAGAGGCAAACTCACCTCTAGAGTGAGTGATAAGACTTCTAGAGTGTTGTGGTAAGACTTGGTGTGTGCATCAAGCTTTTCATTACTGTCCTGCGTAAAGGGATTCTTTTCCCCTTTTGAGCTCATTAGAAAATTCTTACATTGTAACTAAAGATTGTATATGAAGTCCTGCATATCAGTATATGAGAGATAAAATACCACTTGCATCGATGGAAAAAGTATGCTAAATTTTTGGAGTACTGACTTCACCTGGCACTTTTAATGTGGCTTTTTATATTGTTAAGAAATTTATCAGTAATATCTTATACAAATCTGCTTGATCCTCACTAGTAGGCCTAGTTCTCGAGGCAAGTTTTTCCTTATCTCCAGTATTTTTTTTTGGTGAAGTGGTCTGTACTGAGGTTATTTATTTCAAATAGCTGCCCTAATTCATGTCCTTTTGTGCTGCCCATAAGTAAACAGTTGAAGTGTCTTAAGTTTACTTCATCTATCTTAATTCTTTTTTTTTTTAATTATTTCAGTCCTGTTTCCTGATAAGTCGTTTCATTCTAGTCTAGGAGAACTTCCTCATAGCAAAGTACAATTGCAGAGCTGACAGCTTCACTGGTACTCTTACCAGTGCTGGCCACTCTGAGCCAGATCAGCAGGAGGATGGTAGTCAATACCTGTTGAAAACCAAAGTAGTCTGGAGGTTTGGCCACCTGGTCCTGTGTAGTTTGCAACTTCCCTCATGTGAAATTAGACTTTATGAATATTTTTTATTTCTGCTAGATATTGTTGTAAAATCATTGACTCCCTTCCTTTTAGAAGGAAAAGAGAAGCGGTACCCAGGTGAAAGTGCTTCCTGATACTGGTTCAGGAGGAATTTCAGACTGGTGTGAATAGTTTTTAATCTATTTTATATCTGAGCACAGGTGTCTTATTTAATATTGTGAGAAGCTTATACTCACTGATTGCATCCTATAGAATAGATATACAGAAGATCCTTTCTTCCTTTTGTCCTTTTTTTTCCTAGTTCAGAATTTGTATATCCTGTTTTCCTGATAAGAAGTGTAGTCACACCTGTAAGAGATCTTTGCCTTCTTTGCCCCCCAAGGTGGTAAGGTCTGGTAGGAGCAGGAGTTCTTATCAACAGGGGTTGTTCACTAGAAACTGCTGGTTTTGAAAGGGTTAGAACAGATATGATGCAGCCATCATAAAATTCAGCAGGTAAGACATACCTGGGTGCTGACAAAGGTACCCCTGATGCAGACAGAAAGCACTAGAATGATGCTCCTGCTGCTTGGCTTGTCCATTATCAAGGATAAGAAAGAGCCTCCAGTGCAAATGGAAAATGTGATGGGAGATGAAATCGTTGAGATGCTGCAGGTTAAGGGCTGCATCACTTAGAAGTGGCTGTGGCTTACGTGACAAGGCTCTTGTCCCCCCTGAGCAGCACTGCCATGAGCTGCTGCATTGCAGAGTGGGTAGTTGGGCAGAGCACAGCTCAGCTGCAGGGTTTGGGGCTTCTGTCTAAACAAAGGGTGGAGGGATCCCTTGCTGTAAGGGCTTAACACAAGATTACATTGTACCCTGTCCGCTTCACCGTGTGCCTGGGAAGTTAAATCTGGTAGCCGTTACTTGATTTGGTTTTGCCTCAAATGTCTTGGGTGGCACACTTCTGCAGTTTCTTCAAATGAGCAGTGGTTTGAATCAAGCTATAATTTCATGAGATACTGTCTTATAGGTCTAGTGAGATTGATTTTCATTCATATATGTAAAAGAATGTATTGTAGATGTAAAACATGTCAAGTAAGCACAAAATCCTTTTCATTGTGGAGTAGAGCACTGGGAGAGGCTATCATCCGCAGTTCAGTACAGGGGAAGCATTCCTAAACTTACAAACTGAAGAAGTGTTAGTATACCAATGATGTTGATGTATCATTAGTGAAATGTGTTCAAGTCTGAGATGTCTGTAGATAAATGGCATGGAATTTCAAAGACTTGTTCTTATTTTTCTTCTGTATCAGTGAATAGCAAATGTGGTGGGTGAGACAAACCAGTCCTTCCTTTAGCTAGCCATATCCCATGGATCCTAGTGCTGAGTGGTCAGGGGAAATTTCAGGATCACTGCTGGCAGCCTGCTGAAGAGAACGGTGGTTAACAGCATTGATACTGCTTTTTCTTGTTTGTCTGTGTTCTCACTTATTAAAGAAATGTGGTTCTAAGACTGTGCTTGAAGACACCTTCCTTTCCTTATTCACTCATACTTTAAGACCATAAAAAGGATGTTATTGTTAATGAACAGTTAATGAAGTTAACAGTTAGTGAAACCACTGAAATGTTAAGGCCTTGCTGGTTATTACAGTTATTGCAAGTTCAGCTCCATTCTTCCTTTGAAGAATCGTGCCTGCTCTGTCATGTTATGTATGAATAACAATTACGTGATGGTGTGTCCCTGTGAAGTCTCTGGCATATATGGCAGCTGAAATGACACAGCAACAGGGAGAGTAAGATGTGCTTTTATCAAAGGCTGACTTACAGAATTCAACCCTTCAGTTAGAGTAATTGCATAGATTTGGTTGGAAATGATTGCGAAGAAGAAATTGAAGGTAAAAATCCAATGTTGTAAAGGCCTAGAGGAGCTGTAGAACCTATCACATAGATACAAGGATAGTAAATACAAATGGGCTCACTTGGTTTCTACTGGGCTACCATTTCTGTGTTTCCTCTCAGATGTGGACGTACAAATGCCTGTATTCTGAAGGGTTAGGCTGTAGCTTGCAGATCATTAATTAAATAATTTGGAGACATCCACTGAATCAATGAGGACTGTGAGACTAAACCATGTACAAATGGGGTTTAATTCTGTATAGTAGTTGACAGAATGCTTCTGGTACATGAAGTTGTACGGATTTTTAAATTAGACTTGTTGAAGACTTGGACCTGTAGGAAGACAGTTTAATTTTCCAGCAGCAGAAGAATGTGACAAGCTCTTTACTGATAATACATAAGGAAAAGGTTTATTATTGCTAGAGAATGCTGGTGGCTCAGTGGAAACAGTATTTGATTGTCCAACTATACATCAAACATACTTCACTGTATTTGGGTTTTCACAAGCAGAAAGTGGACACTGTAATTCAGGTTGTTGAAAAACATGGTTTTCAAAAAAACAGCAGTCATTTTATAAAACTTGTTGGGCAAATTGGTCACTCACATCTTCTTTAATAACTTAGTCTAATTAGGATTCTCATTATTTTGTAATCTATAGTGGAGTTACTATTGTCTTGCTTAAAAGAGCCACCCTTCAGGAATGTGCAGTTAAACAACCTGTTGGTTTTGACAGCTTGACCTTGAATACTGACCATGGGGATATCTTACTGGATTACTCCAAGAACCTTGTTACAGAAGAAGTGATGAAAATGCTGATGGAACTGGTAACTATTTAAAATCTTGCATTAATGAACAAAATAGTTTTTACCTGCAACTCACTATTCTAGCACCATTTACAAACATTAGCTAACAAGTTAAAAGGCATCTGTTTACAAATCTTGGCAGGATTCAAATTCTTGCATTATCATCTAGCCCCAAGTTACAAAGCCATTTTTCAATGCAGATCTGCATAAAAATACTTACTTTAAAAAAGGAGAATTTTTTTTTTTTTTTTTGTTACCAGCAGGCATACATCACTGGATGTCACTTCTGTGTTTACCAAATAGTCTGAAATCACTGATATGGAAGATCCAATCCACACACTTTCTAAATTTATTTCACCGCTATCAGTTACCACAAGCTATAAAAAGGCAAATTGCAGCTGCTCTAACATAGCACAGCAGGAGAAAGATATGCCTTAGCCAAATGCTAATAACAGGGCTCAACTCAGCGTGTGACAGCTTGGAAAACTTGGAATGTGCTATACAGGGGGCCAAAGATGACCACTAATTCCCAGCCCTTCTGACATACTCCTTACCATTTTTCCTTTCCCCTTCTCCTCCTGCATCTCCTAATCTCTGCTGCTTTGCCTCTATATTCTGCTGGAGCTTTTACATGGTTTCAGGGTGGAGCGTGGTAAAAACAGTGTGGGCTGTGTGAAAGAGCAGGAGTCACCTTTGAATTCAGAATTCCTACTGCAGGTTTAGGTGTCTGGCATTTTGGTTATCCCAAGATTTGTTAGGAGGCACCTCCCTGTTTGTTGCATATTTAGGTATTATATTTAACTAAGCCTGTGGCCTCAGGGTTCCTCTTCAGGGGACAGAATGTTTTCTTCCCTTATGTCTTCTTTGGTGATAATGTAGCTGGATGTTTTTTCACTTCTCTTGAAGTGCAGAGATTGACTGCTGAGCTGTGAGATGTTACCCAGCTGAGTTATCTCAATTTCACATTCCAGATTAAAACTGTAGGCAAATCATGGAATTGAAATTCTGGACAAATTAACTGGGAGGATTTGATTTGCTGGTGCATGACAGTCCACTTGCCTAGGAAAGTGCTGGTGTTAATGTTAACTCAGCAGGTTCCTGGCCATTTGGGGACCTACAGCTTTATGTATGGCTTTTGCCTTTTCATGTGCAAGATGTCACACTTTTCTTGGAATTTGGGAAGGGCTTGATGTCTGTGATGTCTGTAGGTTGCAGGGGACTAACCAGCTGCTGTATGGTTGCCTTCCAGCCACAAAGGATGGGGGTATGTTTAT
>NW_008238440.1:3830793-3831914 GCF_000691975.1 Corvus brachyrhynchos | reverse complement strand
CGTGAGCAGCACTGCCATGAGCTGCTGCATTGCAGAGTGGGTAGTTGGGCAGAGCACAGCTCAGCTGCAGGGTTTGGGGCTTCTGTCTAAACAAAGGGTGGAGGGATCCCTTGCTGTAAGGGCTTAACACAAGATTACATTGTACCCTGTCCGCTTCACCGTGTGCCTGGGAAGTTAAATCTGGTAGCCGTTACTTGATTTGGTTTTGCCTCAAATGTCTTGGGTGGCACACTTCTGCAGTTTCTTCAAATGAGCAGTGGTTTGAATCAAGCCATAATTTCATGAGATACTGTCTTATAGGTCTAGTGAGATTGATTTTCATTCATATATGTAAAAGAATGTATTGTAGATGTAAAACATGTCAAGTAAGCACAAAATCCTTTTCATTGTGGAGTAGAGCACTGGGAGAGGCTATCATCCGCAGTTCAGTACAGGGGAAGCATTCCTAAACTTACAAACTGAAGAAGTGTTAGTATACCAATGATGTTGATGTATCATTAGTGAAATGTGTTCAAGTCTGAGATGTCTGTAGATAAATGGCATGGAATTTCAAAGACTTGTTCTTATTTTTCTTCTGTATCAGTGAATAGCAAATGTGGTGGGTGAGACAAACCAGTCCTTCCTTTAGCTAGCCATATCCCATGGATCCTAGTGCTGAGTGGTCAGGGGAAATTTCAGGATCACTGCTGGCAGCCTGCTGAAGAGAACGGTGGTTAACAGCATTGATACTGCTTTTTCTTGTTTGTCTGTGTTCTCACTTATTAAAGAAATGTGGTTCTAAGACTGTGCTTGAAGACACCTTCCTTTCCTTATTCACTCATACTTTAAGACCATAAAAAGGATGTTATTGTTAATGAACAGTTAATGAAGTTAACAGTTAGTGAAACCACTGAAATGTTAAGGCCTTGCTGGTTATTACAGTTATTGCAAGTTCAGCTCCATTCTTCCTTTGAAGAATCGTGCCTGCTCTGTCATGTTATGTATGAATAACAATTACGTGATGGTGTGTCCCTGTGAAGTCTCTGGCATATATGGCAGCTGAAATGACAGAGCATGTTTCTGTGCTCAGGTATTGAGAAAGAAAAAGGGGAGACAATGAACAAGGCAGAAACACTGAGAAT
>NW_008238440.1:3797245-3829909 GCF_000691975.1 Corvus brachyrhynchos | reverse complement strand
GTGGGGGGGGTGTGTGGGGGGGGGGGGGGGGGGGCGCGGGATGGGTGTGGAGCAACAGGGAGAGTAAGATGTGCTTTTATCAAAGGCTGACTTACAGAATTCAACCCTTCAGTTAGAGTAATTGCATAGATTTGGTTGGAAATGATTGCGAAGAAGAAATTGAAGGTAAAAATCCAATGTTGTAAAGGCCTAGAGGAGCTGTAGAACCTATCACATAGATACAAGGATAGTAAATACAAATGGGCTCACTTGGTTTCTACTGGGCTACCATTTCTGTGTTTCCTCTCAGATGTGGACGTACAAATGCCTGTATTCTGAAGGGTTAGGCTGTAGCTTGCAGATCATTAATTAAATAATTTGGAGACATCCACTGAATCAATGAGGACTGTGAGACTAAACCATGTACAAATGGGGTTTAATTCTGTATAGTAGTTGACAGAATGCTTCTGGTACATGAAGTTGTACGGATTTTTAAATTAGACTTGTTGGAGACTTGGACCTGTAGGAAGACAGTTTAATTTTCCAGCAGCAGAAGAATGTGACAAGCTCTTTACTGATAATACATAAGGAAAAGGTTTATTATTGCTAGAGAATGCTGGTGGCTCAGTGGAAACAGTATTTGATTGTCCAACTATACATCAAACATACTTCACTGTATTTGGGTTTTCACAAGCAGAAAGTGGACACTGTAATTCAGGTTGTTGAAAAACATGGTTTTCAAAAAAACAGCAGTCATTTTATAAAACTTGTTGGGCAAATTGGTCACTCACATCTTCTTTAATAACTTAGTCTAATTAGGATTCTCATTATTTTGTAATCTATAGTGGAGTTACTATTGTCTTGCTTAAAAGAGCCACCCTTCAGGAATGTGCAGTTAAACAACCTGTTGGTTTTGACAGCTTGACCTTGAATACTGACCATGGGGATATCTTACTGGATTACTCCAAGAACCTTGTTACAGAAGAAGTGATGAAAATGCTGATGGAACTGGTAACTATTTAAAATCTTGCATTAATGAACAAAATAGTTTTTACCTGCAACTCACTATTCTAGCACCATTTACAAACATTAGCTAACAAGTTAAAAGGCATCTGTTTACAAATCTTGGCAGGATTCAAATTCTTGCATTATCATCTAGCCCCAAGTTACAAAGCCATTTTTCAATGCAGATCTGCATAAAAATACTTACTTTAAAAAAGGAGAATTTTTTTTTTTTTTTTTTAACCTAGAATCTAGTGGGTCACTTAATCCATCATAATTTTTGTTTCCCTGTCTTGTGTTAAATGTTCATGCTCCTTAATGTAGCTGCACCTTTGTAGTGCGTGTTGACTTACCACTATTTTAAGAGGAATCTGTATTTACCTTTTTCAGGCAAAGTCAAGGGGTGTGGAAAGTGCCAGAGAGCGCATGTTTAGTGGAGAGAAGATCAACTTCACTGAGGTAAGGCTATTTCTGTCCACGGTTCTTTCCACTTTAATTGTGCCTGTGTATTGTGGATGTTTATGCATCTGTGTAAGCAAAGTCCTGAAAAAACTTACTTTAAATACTCCTTTGAAATGCTGAGTGGTTGTGATGTTTGCTGCACTGTTTCAAGAGAAAATTTTAAAGTTCTTGCTAAAAAACTCCTTCCTTCAGTGTATCTTATTTTAGATGTTTTGGTGGTGGTTTTTTTTTTTTTCTTTTCTCTTCCCTCTTTTGTAGAGAGGAAGATGAGTTAGACCTTGCAAAGGGCATGGAGCAGAGTATTGCATTCCAGGTATCCCTTAAATGCTTTTGCCTAATGTTAGTGTTCCTAAAGCTTAGTAAACTGCCTAAAGGGTGTGAGGGAGGATTGTGTAAGACTTTCTGCTTTGGGCTGTGATGCTACTTGTCTTTGGGTACATTTAAAAGTCAAGACTATAAACAATCTTGGGAAATTAGCCATGCATTTCAGTAAGAGGATGAGTACCTTCCTCTTTTTGTAGATCTGAAGGTTGTAGTTATGGTTAAGTCTTTACTAAAACATACAGAAAGCCAACTGTACTTTTTCTGGTATTAAAAATAGGATGAAAACTGAGTACTCAACAGCATAGTGGGTTTAATTAGTCTGCATTAAAAATTAAGGCTACTTAGTATGTTTGAGTCAAATTCAGAGAAACCAGTATTTCCTTTGACTTTGCTTAAAATCAATCAATAGCCAACAGCTTGTGCAACTTGGCAGTTGGACATTGTATTGTTTGTGAATGATTCATGTTTGTAAAAAGGCACAGACACAAACATACAGTTTCACTGGAGAAATGGTTCCTGTTCCTTCTGTGTTGATGCCTTCAATTTGCAGATGTAGCTAGTGAAAAAAGAAAGCGGGGAAAGAGGGTGAGAAGTCTTAAATCTGTTTGGAGGGTTGTTTTGTCAGACACTGCCTTTCACTAGCCTCACATAACACAAATTATTACAGGGTTAGCCCATCTCTCACTATATATTATAGAGTTGTTCTTTGCTGTGTATTGAGAGCAGATGTAGCAGCTGAAGTCTCAGAAGGATGCAATTTTCACAGAAAGCACCTAAACACAATACTGAACTGTGATATGTTTGGCTTCTGCTGCTAGCTCCCTCTTTTCCTTCTGTCTTGATGCCACTTTATATATCTTAAAAGTCTAGAAATGCTTCTTTTTTTATCAGGCTGTTTTTCAGTTGCTTCTTTCCAGTTCAGAAGTTGACTTAGAGGGGGTTTGCCTAATTTTTCTGTTTGTATAGAATATCAAATCAGGTTCATTTGGCTCTGGAGCTTGTGGACAATGTGAAATTGTCAGATGTTAAGCAGGATGCTGTCAAACAGCATGAATAAACCTAAAGCAGTAAGACATAAGGGAGCTGCTTGACGGCAAGAACTGACTCGTCCACTACTCTTGATCTGCTTTAGAACATTCTTTGGATATTTGTCTGAAGTATTTTAGACTTGTCTGTACTTGGTGCTGCTGGCATTGGCTGCATGGTGTGTGCTTATGTGGAAATTCTTTATAGTGCACCTGTGTGTTGCTGCCAGGTGTTTGTCCCAGACGAGTTAAAACTTGGAGCTTGATATGGTACAAAGAGCATTACAGGGTAACTCATCTGAACACTCATCACTGGGACAGTCTTCATAGCCTACATGATGTTTAGGGAATACTTCTGCTTAACCATAGAGATCAGGTCAAGTATGATGACTGCTCTTGATTAGACAAAGCATCCTTCAAGCCTGATAGTGAGCAGTACTTACCAAATACCATCCCATGGCTGAGTGCTGCAAAAAAAATTCTCTGTCCACCCCAAATTTGAGTGGGTATACTTTAATAAGCAAATGAAAGAGGTTTTTTGTATTCCATGTCAGTAATCACAAACTCAATGATTTTTGAATTAGCATTTGGTATTTAAATCATAACTTGGCAGTTCATATTGTCTGTGTCTGTCTCACAATGCCTCTCATTGTAGTAAGGAACAATGAGGTAGAGCAGACTAATTTTTTACTTTGTTCATTAGTATTGACTAATTCTTTCATTCTAGATTAAAACTGCTATGCTCTTAAACAGCTGAACTGCAGGCCAGATTTCAGTGCTTTGCTTTATGTGTAACGGTGGAGAAGTAATATAAAATGGTGCACGCTAAGAGATTTTTTTTGTCTTAAACACAACGGCTGCCTACGTATTTGGTGTGCAAGTGTTCAGGCAACATTTAATTGTGGGCAGTGGATGGAGGGATGTGGCTATTGTATCTGTTGTCAAATGTTTAAGTTATTTGTCTCTTCCTGTATGAAATGGTCTACTTGGGATAATTGAGAAGATGCCAGGGAAAATAACTTCAGCTGCTTGTTGTAATTGATTTTTCACTATTGTCATCAATAAGAAACAATTTCTTTCTTGTATACCTAAAGCATGCCAAAATAAAGATCACTGAGTAGTGAATATTGCTGAATTCTGAACCTCAATCTCTAAATGCTTTTAAAGGGATTTTGAGCCTTTTTTCCCAAGTAAACTATTACTTTGCATATTGTGCTGTCATAAGCCCCCTGCACCGAGTTGAAGTGAGAGGGTGATTGAGGTAGCTGCTGATGTGTGTATGTACACACACACTGAAAATACTGCTCCACTAATCGCAGTTAATCTAAAGGAGTTTTAAATCTTGAGGATTGTACTTGCCTGCTGGATGGGGCATCTGAGGCCCTGGGGTATAACTGGAAAGCACTTGAGCTTGATTTCTTTCCTTTGTTTCAGAACCGAGCTGTGCTTCACATTGCTCTGAGAAATCGCTCCAATGTGCCAATCCTTGTGGATGGGAAGGATGTTGTTCCAGAAGTAAACAAAGTGTTGGACAAAATGAAACATTTCTGTCAGGTATAGTACCACCACAGCTTATTTTTCATATATTTGTTCTATATGCAGCCAGGTTCTTACATGTGTATTGTGAAGTGTTGATTGTAGACTGGTTCACATGAATTATTGTGTCCTTCTTTGAGACTTATGATACTTCTGGCTCAAGCATGGAGTTGGAGCTGGTTTTATTGATTCACTTTTTTCTTTCTGTTTCCAGTTGGGTTTATTTTTAATGGGCTCCCTAGATCTTGCTCTTTCAGCAGTAATCTTGTATGTACTCTGGAAGTTTTGTAAATCATTAAGTACCATTCAAATATTACTTTATTTCTTGCTAATTTTTCAACTAATTGGCTGCATGAGGTAGAAACTGCCTCTTAACATTTGTGTAAAATCAGGAGAGAGGTAGAAGTTCCCAGCTCAATTGCTATTTGATTATGCTCTATTTAAATAGTTTCTTAAGGACCTTCTGGTTTTAGGTCAAATTACTTTGATTTTACTGTTTGCACTAAAAACTCCCTGAGTAGTTTTAATGTGTTTTAAACAAGGCTGTGAGGTCCTGGACCTGCTCGCTTGCTGTTGTGAGCCTTATGCAGGTGGTAGTGCCCTGTTTCACTGGCAACTCATACTTCTAACCTATGCAAAATGAACTTGCAGTCTGTCCATTTCTTAATGATAAATTCCAAAATCACAGTAACTGGCACCAGTGAATTTGGTACTTTCCTCATGTACTGTGACAATTGAATGGCAATGGAAATTCAGTGGTGTCTGCCACTGTAGGATTTCTAGCTGATTAAGGTTTTGGTAGTGCAAAACAAGAGTTTTCACAGGTGCCATCCTCTTGTTTGCTGTATGATTTGAATTTTCAAAGCCTGTGAATATCATTTTCTATGCAGATGTATCTTCTCTGCAAAATAAAAAAATCATGTTAAGCAGTTTCTTTGAAAATACTAACAAAATATGCTGGTTTCAGTCACTTACTTAGCAGATGGAATTTTAAGACTATGTATCCTCTATGAGGTAGAGGAATGCTGTATACTAAAAATGCATTTTCTGTTTGGAAAAATGAAAAGCTTAAACATTTGTAGTGAAGGAGAGCAAGTACCAGCATAACCAAGTGCTTTGTAGAAAAATTGCTTTAGACCTGGGGAATGTACTTGGAAGTATTCATGATACTAGAAAGATTGCTTTTGTGACTGGAACAGATTGAATGCATAGGTGGTAGATGATGGACAAAATTCAATGTAGAGTTTGTTATTTAATGATTGTGATTCTGTTTTGAAACTCTCGGTGACTCTTAAAGAACAAGAACAGAACAGGAACTTGCACCATGTGCTGTTAAGGTGAAGCCCAGAAATAAATCCTAATGCAAAGCATACTTGCAATAGAAAAGCTTTTAGAATGTCCGGTTTGCCAGTAAATCTCTTATCTCTGACTTTACTAATATTGTCGTTCAGTTGGTGAAGTTTTTGCTAGTTAGACACTTAAAGAGCTGCTTCAGGTTCAAATATTTGTTGTAAATAATTTAATGCCCAAGATGTTTTCATTTTTGGATAGATGTCTCTTGCTTTAGCAAACACTGTAAGTGCTACAGCGATCCACACAGAAGGGGAGAGTTTAACTTCAGTAAGTGTTAGAAGTAAAAACACACTGCAACATCAATCTGAGACATAACGCAATGTGTAGGTACGAAGGTAGCCCTGACTGTAGGCCTTAAGGTCCGGAGGCTTGAAAGCTGTCCTTGTCAACTTTCTACAACAATACCTGAAAACAAAGCCTATTTCCAGGGTTGGCATCACTAGCTTTAGTGTAAGTATAAAATGGTCATTGCATTTTTATTTTTTTCTTGCCACAGAGGGTCCGTAGTGGTGAATGGAAAGGCTACTCTGGAAAGGCAATAACTGATGTGGTCAATATTGGGATTGGTGGCTCTGACTTGGTAAGCTCCTGACTTCTATGCACCCTGCACATCTTTGTGTGCATGCTTACAGTGAGGATAAAATCTAATTGTGGCTTCTATCCAGGGCCCTCTGATGGTAACTGAAGCCCTGAAACCGTATTCCAAGGGAGGCCCTCGTGTCTGGTTTGTGTCCAACATTGATGGTACTCATATAGCCAAAACCCTGGCTGAACTTAAACCAGACACTACTCTCTTCATCATTGCATCAAAGGTATGTCTGATACAAGCACTGCCTGTGACTTGCTCTGCCTGTAAAGAATTCAGTCAGAAGAGATGTCTGTCCACAGGAATGTCTAGATCAGGGGCTTCCAGTGTGGATTATTTCTAAACAGGCCTGTTGTGATTCTTTCTAAACTTGCAGTACAGGCTTGTGTTGTTGCTGAAATACTTGGGGATCTGTAAGTCAAGTGCTGAGAATTACTTAACCTAAATAAGATACATGAAAAATTTCATGTTGTCTGGGGTTTTTCTCAGTCAATCCAGGTTTCAGTTTTATTCACAAAGTTCGTTTTCCTGCGCTTCTCTGTAGGTGGAGTGTAGGATCCAATGTCATTATTTCTTTGAAATTCTGGATGTTCCTTAATTCCTAAGTGTCTTTTGGTCCTTTATTTTAAGTACAGTGTTACTTGTTAAGTGTTCTGTTTTTTTGCATTAATGAATTGCACGTAGTTTTAAGAATCTCCATTTTATTTTAGGGTAGTCACAAAATACCTTCACCTAAATAACTTAAATGCTGAGTTATTTGAGCACTATAAATACTAAGCTGCTTTACTTAAAGAGGTAAAGATAGTCAGCTGGTACTTCATAAGATGACACTTATTTCTGATTACAGATTGAATAGCTGCCTTTAAGTCTTGCCTTGCTAAGAGCTTACTCTGTAAGCATAATTGCTAGCAGCCCTCTTCCTCTGAGGAATGCTTCTGTCTGAGAAGAGGAAAGAGGTGGAGACAAACTTCATGATTATGTAACTTGGGTTGTCTTCATTTGTAAAGTACAGTAGAACCTTTCTGCTGTTGGAGACAATCTGCAACAAATGAACATGTGTGCAGTGCTGGCCATGCTCTGCACAGTGCTCATTATCTTATCTTGGCTGTGCTGTGGCTGAGCAACAGCTTATGGAATAATAAGGAAATTACACAAAGTAATACTAATGGTCACTTGGAATAATTGAGTCCAAGGATCACGGTTCAAAGGCTTAGAAAACTGCCAAATTGAAAGAGTAACACTTGAGTTTGTTTGCCAGACTGTAGTTAGATAATTGGATATATTTGGAAGAGGATGAATGGCATTTTTTTCTTTCCATAACAGGCTTATGTTTCATAATGAAATATTTCTGGAGATGGATGAGAGTAGGATGAATCTAATGTTCACCCTTAAAGCTAAATTTTGATGGCTGAATAAATCAGAATGGTTGTAGATACTTGCAAAACTGCATGACTGAACTTCTGTGCACACTTCATGAAGCAGGAAAATGTTTTCCTCTAATCAGTGAAAAATTATGACAAGAGTCTTGGCAGAAATGAGTGTTCTTCCATGAAAAAGTAGGAATTGAAGAACAATAGGACAGTCAGCTTGGTTATCCTGTTTTGATGTTCAATTAGTTTGTTTTTAGTTGAACAGTAAAACTTTAGTCTTTTACTAAAAAATTAAAGACTTTATTCTCAAGGTTTTGAAGAACAGTTTGGGGAGTGGGAAGGTAGGAGATGGGGAATAATTATTCAGATCTCAGATACATACTAGTTTAAAACAAGATGGGTAAACCTAGCAATATTAGTGTTTACTGGATTCATAAGCTTGCTATTTTTTGTAATCTGGCAGCAGCCGTGTATTAAGAACATCTAGAATCGCTCTGCTCTGGTTATCTGAACATGTGATGCTTTAGTAACCTGAAGTTGTTTCCATTTTAAGAACAGTATTTTACTTATTTGCTTGCTTTCCAATATGCAGACTTTCACCACCCAGGAAACCATCACCAATGCAGAAACGGCCAAAGAGTGGTTCTTGCGTGCTGCTAATGATGTAAGTCTGAGATGTTTAGCTTAAGTAACAGAATGCAACAGCTTTTGTTGTGCAATTTCTTCATGATTATTCTGTGTGCTTTGGAGCAAAGCCAGTAATTGCCCAAACATAAGCTTAGTAAATTATGTACTTAGATCATTTCAGTACTTTGTTAATGACTGACCATTTTGTCCAATCAAAGTGATAAACCCACTAGTTTTTCATTATAAATAGTTGTCATGTATCGTTCCTCCAATCTTGCCTGTTAAGTAATAGAGTGTAGTGTGTGCCTTAGAGCTGACCAATAATTTGGTAGAATGACTGATATTGAAAACACAAGAATACTGTGTATGGCATTACCTTTAGATTATTGCCAAATCTTTAAAAACTAGAAATGAAGCTATGGTTGGAATGATACACTGACATTTCTATGGCAGATGGCTGTGCTATGAATAAAACCTTGTATTTGTCTCATTCTCTCCTATTTCTAACTCTTAAAAGGAAAAAAGCAGATACTGCCTGTTCAGGTAATTGAGACGGTCTGTAACCTGTTCCAGTCAGGGTGACTGTACTTAGTTTGAAAGCTGGGCTTTGAAACTCCTCCTTACACTACTGTTCAGACAACTCATTTTTGTTCATCAGAACACCTTCTGAAAGACTGAGGTCTAAATCTGGAGCTTGACCTTTATCAGTAATTCAAGTTGTCTTGGTTTCTTGACCCTGGCTGGAAGGGCAGTGGATGTATGTTGAGCACCATCTGCTCCAGAGCTGCTGTGGTGGTGTCCAGGCTGATAACAGACTCTGAAGGAGAGGGTGTGCCCCTCTCAAGAGGGAGTGCTTCTGGAGGGCTTGGTGAGAATATCATCAGAATGTTCTCTCTGGGTGTGCTGCCAAATCCCAAGCTGAATCTGAATAAGATGATTACAAATTAATAACACAGAAACAACTGATGATAGTCAACAGCTTTTTGTTTAAATGGTAGCAGATCAGCTTTATAACCAGAAATGAAAATAGTTGAATTCTAGATCTAACTGTGTGTTTATTTTTCTTAAGCCTTCAGCTGTGGCCAAGCACTTTGTTGCCTTGTCTACCAATGCTGTAAGTATAGCCAATCTAGTGTACCTTTAAGACAGCCTTACTTCAAAATCCAGTAGGGAAGCCTATCTTTTAAGATGCTTGAGTACCAAATTTCAGCATTCCTCTTGAAAGGAAGCCTTTTTTTTCTACTCAAAGTAACTGAAACACTTCTAGAGTATTGAACTCTACCAAGACAGAACCTTGATTATAGATGTATGCTTTTTCTGCTAGAGCTTTAAATCTGAAATTGAGAGCTCTTGTGCTTGAAATGACTCCTGTTATTAATGAGTGTTACCTCTAATTGCTTAAGTGTGTGTGTGTGTGAATGCAGTTACATAAACAAATGTTATTCTAAACTCCAGGTAGGAGCAGAAGTAGTGCAGGCAGTTTGAATAAAGCTTATGATGAGCACACTGATGTGGTGCTTCATTAAAAAGTATGAAGTAGAGTGACTGGCAGCAATTAGCACAACACTGCAGTCATTGACAGGCTGTCAGGGACTGACATTATGGTTCTGTTAAATGTAAACTGAATGTCAGTCCAGCTTTAACTTTATGGCCACTTAGATTCATCAGAAAATGAATGTATGCAGTTTTTAATAGTGAGTAGTGATAGTTATTTCTGGAAATGAAAATGTAATTTTTGTGATAGATGCTATGCATTTTTTAAAGTAGATGTAGTTGTGGTATTGTTTGTTTAATAGATACCTAACTTGTGTTTGTTTGCTTGGTATAAAACTTTTTATGACTGCTGGTTTTACTTACGGTGTTTTTACATGTTTATTTTAGCCTAAAGTTAAAGACTTTGGAATTGACCCAGAGAACATGTTTGAGTTTTGGGATGTAAGTAAATGTCTAATATGATGTGGTAGGTGTTAACTGTTAGCTTTTTCTGAGGCAAATAAGAGGATTCCAACTAGATGTCTGGAAACTGCAAAAGCACCTAAATTATAGGAGTTGTGTTCAGTGCACTGAAATACCTGAAAGCCCTTAACTAAAGGCAAATTGAGAACTCTTGCCCATTCTGTTAAAATCCTCCAGTCAAAAGTCTGAAGAGGAGTATTCTATGTTCTTAGCTGTCTAATCAGCTGTTGAGTAACAGGAGATAGTCTTGGCTTATTCCTCTGTGTGAGTAGTTATTATAAGCTGTGACATTTGCCTGTTGGTGTCTATGGTGTATAACCTAGGCCTAGTAAAGGTCAGGCTGCAGAAATGGGAGCCTGATTGGAGATTTTGTAGCAGATGCATATTTTAAGTATACTGCCCTTAGTCTTGGTCCTTATACTTAATTAGAAACAGGTTGGTTTGTCTCATTGACTAATTGCCTGACAAATGAGCGGCTGTTCAGAAGTTTTTTGAAATGCTACCTTCCCTAAGTGTCAGAATTTTGCTGAAGCAGGCCTTCCCTGTAGAAGAGTGATACTATGAAAGCAGTTATATAAGCTGCCAATTCAGGATTTGGAAGTGAACTGGCATTAAGGTATCTACTTCAACAGATGTTCTAAAAATTGGACAAGTAGGATAACTTCAGACTCTCAGCAAAGGCATACTTAAGGATTAAGGGTGCACTGTAAAGTGCAGGTTCCCTTGGCTGTGCCAAATATATACGGTGAACTATCACCAGAAAGAATATTGATTTTTGCTGGGAACAGTCTGAACACATGCTGCTGTTTTCTAATAGTTTGAATGTAAAAGCCTTGCACTTCTGTCAACCATCTCTTGTTTGCAGTGGGTTGGTGGCCGCTACTCCCTGTGGTCTGCCATTGGTCTCTCCATTGCCCTGCATATTGGTAGGTATTCCTGTGATGTCACCATGCCAAGAATTGCTTGCTTGCTTCAGGAATATAACTATGGAGTACATTAACAATAGTAGATTGTGAGTCAGATTTGGGGCAAATCCTATTTACCTGCCTACTCTAAGTGGTTGGATGTGGGTGCTAAAAAATGACCTGGAATGCAATGGAAATGTTGATATTTTAGTACTGCAAATACAGTTTCAGAAATTACCCTGTACTTGGGTACGAGTAGTTAAATTCCATTGCTTTAGTTACATAGCCAAAAGTGCCTGATTTATGTAAAGCTGTGTCAGTGTTGAAAATCAGACTTTGCAACTGGCATTCCTAAACTTGAGGTAGAATACTTAGTATCTGTAAGTATACACACACTAAACACCAAAATCCTGTCTCCAGGTCTGCATATGAGCTCTGTTTAGCATTGTTAACTATCTCTGTCTCCTATTAATTCCTTTTGTTCCCAGTACTTTGTCTAGGCTATTGGGCCTGATGATTGCATTTGTTCCCTCATCACTGCTTTCAGATGTTTAAAGTCTGAACCTATAATGTTGTTTATTTTTCTAGACAAAAGTTAGAATTCTCTTAGACTGGGGTTAAAAGAATAACGTTGGGTTTGGTGTTTTTTGGAATTATATGAATAGGAGTTTTCATGTGTAAAAAAAAAAAAAGTATTATAAGAGCAAAATAAGCAAGTCAGGCACTTACTGTTTTGTTTGCAATAAACTATTCATTGCTGCTGTCAGACAGATTTGGTGCTGACTGCTGATGTGCCAGCCTATCTGCACTTCTTAGACCCCTCATCTCCCACAGCTGGCCTCTGACCATAGGTAGAGCTGCTGCTTTAATTCCAAACGCTTCATCTCCTAATTGCTATGTAAGAATCAGGATTTCTGTTTTTGCAGGAAACGCTAGCCTTAGTGAAACTATTCATTGGGGAAAGTGAATGGAGGTTTAAATACCCTAACTATGAAGCAAAGAAAGCTCAGGTGAATAGTTAAGAGAGAAGAGGGAAGGGAGGGGTAGCTTTTTTCTTTGAGAATATCTTATTAGAGCTGGTTTTCCTCACACAAGTGCAGAAATCCCTGCTGTACTAACCTTGCCCTGTTTTTTTGGGGATGTCTCTTCCACTGGCTGTGAAGTGTTGAAGTGTTCAGACTTGCTGAAAACTGTGGCCTCAAAGCAGCCTCTGTATTAAATGCCTCTGTTTTCCTTCTAGTTGTTCGTTCTACCTGAATGGAGATTTTAGGCAAAGGTTTTTGAATCATGTTTCATGAAGTTGGGCTTGCTCTGAAGTCTGGGCTTCAGGCATAAGCAGATACCTGGCTTATGGGATGCAAATTTCAGGAGAAGTCTTAAGTGCAGCTTTAAACTCGATTAGTAGTTGGGAGCCTTTGCTGCAAACAGGGAATCAAAACTGTTTCACAATTGTCTCTATAAGAAAAATGAAGTTTCAGTTCTAATAGTAAATACAAACTGACTTCTTTCCATTGTTAGGTTTTGACAACTTTGAGAGTCTGCTTGCTGGAGCCCACTGGATGGTGAGTGTGGGATGCCCATTTCAGATGTTCCTCTTTTAGACTTGTTAGTAAGGAAACTGAAGGCAGGTTGGTTTCTAAAGTTCAGCTCCCCGTGTCCTCTTGACAGTTTGTGGGAAGCGCTCATTGGATCAACACAGCAATAAAAACAATGTAGGAGTTGGGAGGGATGGCAGCTGCTTTATCAGAAGTGTAACTTTCCTTTGTGTCACATAGGATAATCACTTCCACACTGCCCCCCTGGAGAAGAATGTGCCCGTTCTGCTGGCCATGCTGGGGGTGTGGTACATCAACTGCTACGGCTGTGAGACGCACGCCTTGCTGCCCTATGACCAGTACATGCACCGCTTTGCCGCCTACTTCCAGCAGGTAGGGCTCGGCAGAGCAAGGCTTCCTACAGCAAAGTGAAGATAAGCTTCTGTCCTGGTTCAGGGACCTGAATGCATGTGTCAGTTAAAACTGTGGTCACTTAATTCATGTAATCAGCTGCCTAAAGAGCCTGGTGCCAAGATCAATATCAGCTTCTTTGCTCACTTAAAGACGTTTTCCTCATACCTCTGTTATCTTGATGTCATAAATTAGGCAGCTGTATCCCTGATGCTTAGAAAATTTCTTTAAACAAGACAAGCACTATTTATTGTAGGTGAAGTATGTATGGAAACTTGTACTGATACTGAGTGGTCCTGGCCTTCCCTTCTTTAGGGTGATATGGAGTCTAATGGCAAGTACATTACCAAGAAAGGCTCTCGTGTGGACTACAGCACTGGCCCTATTGTGTGGGGAGAGCCTGGCACCAATGGGCAGCATGCTTTCTACCAGCTCATTCACCAAGGTAAACAAATTATTAAATACCTTGTTCTGGAATTAAAGTCTGAATGGCTACAGAGCTGCAGGAGTCTGCAGAGTTTGCACTTGTTTAGAGGTTGGCGTCTTATCTAACCTAGCATCACATTGCTATGGGGTTTTTAATTAGTGGCTTGTGAAGGCTACAAGATGCAGGTTTTAGGTACAATGAGGTGGTCAAATAAAGCTGAAACTACTGAGCTGTATTGTTACTTAACCCTGCTGCAAATAATAATGCTCTTCCCTAAGGCTTTTGAAAATGACTGAGTCTGCCAGTAACTCTGAAAATGGGGTGAGAAGTAAAGGTTTTTCTAAGACTTACCTGTTGCAGGGTTATTGACCTGGCTTTTCTTACAGGAACTCGCATGATTCCCTGTGACTTCCTGATCCCAGTGCAGACCCAGCACCCCATCAGAAATGGCTTGCATCACAAGGTAAGTTCTTACTTAGGGCACCATATTTATTGTGGCTCAAAGCACTGAAGCTTACTTGGTATTGCACTGTGTGATATTTCTAAATGTCCCTTTGAAACTATACACAAAGGCTCTGTCAACATTCACAATAGATTTAAAAATATCTAAATTATAATTGCATGTTATATGTAATATATAATGCTGTGGTATGTTTATTCTTGAAGGATTTGCAGTGACAGCTCTTGAGGCAGCTCAGTGGTCTTTCCTGTGGGCCTACTGAAGCTGGAAAGAGTTAAGCAATTAAGTATTTGGAGAGAAAACTCCTTGAAGAATTGTAAGGAATGTAATCCTTGCAGAGTAGGAGGAAGCAAATTCTCAGACCTGATGTGACAGCATCTCTGAGGAAGCTTTCAAGTCTTAAATTCTAGGACAAAATTGGGTGAATATAATGGTATGGCTGGAGTGATGGCCCTCTGCATAGATGTTTTTAACCTGTCCAGTTTTTAGTTTAATGTATCATCTGACTAAGGATTTTCAATGAACTAAGATTTTTCTTAACTTCAAAGGTGGAAACATGTTCAGGTCAACTATTTACTGCATACTTCAGAAAAAGCATCTTTACTCACTGCATTTCAGTCTTCTCATGATTTCAGTATACAAGTGCTATTTAAATTGTGTAATAGTAGTTTTTCATCAAGTAACACCAAATACAGGTGAAAATTTAGAGTATGACTCCTCAAAAGAAGGGGAGAAAAGATTTCATTTGGCTATGAAAAACTTATTGTATCTTCAGGTAAGACAAAATCAGAGATAAATTTGCAGGCTAACGTTAGACAGGGAGCATTAAACTAAAACCTTGCAGTGCATTGGTGGGGATTGGTGTGTATGGTAAGCTGTGGGGATTTTCCTGCATACAGATGAGTAAGTACATCTGAGCTGGTTACCTTTGACTAATCTTTGCACATTTCCACATTTTTCCACGATAGGGTGTAGCATGAGATAGTCATAGACCATACTGGGCGAAAGGGCTGTGTGAAGTCCTGGCTCCTCTGGTCTCCCTTGCTGCCATCTTCAGCAGGGGCAGGATTCTGGAAAACTGTCTTGGTTGTCTTTGGATATGTGTACTCTAAAATAGTAATTAAGTCTCTTGGCACTCTGAGGTAGGAAGCAATAGCTAAAACTGCTGCATATTTTACTGCCACAGTGTTAAAACTGGCTTGTAAGTCTAGACTAGGTCTTAGTTTTTCAAGCACCAGGTACCACTCTTCCAGCTCTGCAAGGGGTAATTTGTGTTTATTTTTACCTGCTAGATCCTTTTGGCCAACTTCCTTGCTCAGACTGAGGCCTTGATGAAAGGGAAGACGGCTGATGAGGCTCGCAAGGAGCTTCAGGCGGCTGGGCTGAGCGGAGAGGCTCTGGAGAAGCTCCTTCCCCACAAGGTACCTTGGAGGCTCAGGAGGTGCTGTGGTAGTGAGGGCTTTGCTGGGGGTGAGAGGGCAGCTGGGATGGAGTGGCACCAGTGGGACCTTGGCAGGGCACTTGGAACAGGCTGTGAGCAGCACTTTGGCTCTGGAGCCTTGTGGGGTGTTCCAGAAAAGATGGGCTATCTCAGCACTGCCCTAGACTAGTGACTTTTGGGTTACTTCTTGTAGCCCACAGTAGCCAGCAGTGATGCTTGGAGACACATTTTCCATTGTGTTTGTGATAAAACAGGGAAGTGATACAATTTTATGGCTGAAGGCCTTTAAAGCTTTCAGGACTTTGTATTTGCTGCTAATGCAAATAGTCCAGTGTGGACTCAAGAATAAAACCTGCAAGTTTCTGATGTAAATTTTACAACATATGAGATGACAATGTAACTCTTGTTTTGAAAGGTCTTTGAGGGAAATCGACCAACCAATTCAATCATGTTTACAAAACTCAACCCCTTCACCCTGGGAGCCATCATTGGTAAGTAAATAGATTTCTCATCTGTGAATGCTAATGAAGACTTTCTGATCAAGTTTATTGATAAATCTCTTTCTGCTTATAGCCATGTATGAGCACAAGATATTTGTTCAAGGAGTTGTCTGGGACATTAACAGTTATGACCAGTGGGGGTAAGTTTCCTTGGTTTGTTTCTTGTATACTTATTGAGAGATTATTGAATCTATCATGAGTTAGAGAAAAGACAATGAAAAAGTTTTTTACTTAGAGTGCATGATTATGGGATGGCTTTAAATGAAAACAGATTTTCTGGGGATAGGTTACCATGCCATAATGCATTATGCATAGGTTAGCCATGCATAATGACTTGTAGATAACAATTTTGGCTAAGCACCTCTGTTTAGTTGAATTTAAAAAAATACTATGAATGTAAAAAAGATGCAGTAGTGAGGAAGATAGTCAAGCAAGCTGAACACATGCTCTGAGAATTAGGAAGGGAAATGTATTTATAGTGTGTGGGGAAAAAAAAATATTTTACCTCTAGAAACATTTAGTAGGCAGTTTGAGTGGCATCTGTTGAGCCACTCAAACTGCCTACTACTGGTGGTCTGATTGACCACCTCTTATTTTTCCTGTACTGGAGAGACAACATTCCTGGTAGAGGTCTGTGTATGTGGGAGCCCTTGGTTTCATGCAGGCTGCATCTGTGACTGAGGGCTGTGCTGGAGCTCCATGAGCACAAAACAGCAGCTGGGAGGAGTCTGTCACTGTGTCACTTAAAAATGAAAGACTTAATCAGGAGCTAATCAGATTCTTTAATCTGTAGTAATATGAACTGTACAATATACTGTATGTAGGCTTAGGTAGAGGGATTGGGAAATAAGATTTTTCAGGTGCAGCCTGCCTATGCTGTGAGGGGTTGTTTTGAAGAGCACATTTGCTCTACAGGTGTAGAATATCAGTTTACACTAAGCTGCCTTAGTCTTTGTATTTGTTCTTCAGTGCTACGCAACCACAGCATGTTTTATAACTAAATACTGTAGCAGAACCTGCTGGGGATGCTTCCAGGCTGCAACTCAGCTGTTCATTGTTCAGGTGACACAAATCACCTGTGAATGATTTGTGATGAGTTATGAGCACTGTCCTGTTCAACAATGAACAGGAGCCAGCTGAATGTATTCTGCACTGGGGCAGGCTGCAGAACACAAGTGAATACTGAGGTGAGAAGACTCTGCTTAACTTCTAAAACAAAATCTTCACTTAGACATCCTGTAATTTGAGCTGTCTGCTCAGCTAAGCAACTATGAGAACTCCAGTTTTTCATGAATGGCACTGAGTTGAATACTTTGACAGTAATTTTTGAGGGGTAAAATATCACAGTGTTCACTGGGAAGTAGCTTTTTTACCAGCATCTATTTTTAATATCAATGGCTTATAGTAAATACAGTAAGTTGGTAGCACTAATATTGCTTTTTTTCTTTTGATTTTATAAATGCAGAGTGGAGCTTGGAAAACAACTTGCCAAGAAAATTGAGCCTGAACTGGAGTCAGATGCTCCAGTGACATCTCATGATAGCTCAACAAATGGGCTCATCAATTTCATCAAAAAACACAGAGCTTGAAATGAAATACTTGGAGGACATCGACAATCTCACCACCGAATACCCAAATCTGTTGTAGTCGTGCTTTTTTTTTTTTTTTTAGCCAGTTCTAACAAAAATAGCACTTTATGGATGTAGCTCTCTTCACTTGTTGCAGTTAATCTTGTTGCGTCAAGTGTTACAAATGAAGCTAGTTTTGTGAAACCTGAGGTTGTATAGTTGCTTTCTGGTTTTGTGGCTGTTAATCTGTAAAGTGCAACTGGTATATTCCTCAATTCTGATCCCTCAACTTCCTTAAAGATGATCACCTACTGATACTAGAAAACAAAAGGTATGATGGATGAGTAAAACTTCTTCACTCTATCTTTAAAGTGCAGCCCTGGTTACATTTGCCTCACTCACTGTGTAAGGTCCTCTGAAGGCAAGTAAGCTGACTTTTGTCTTTCTGGATTGGTTCTACTGTAAGCTGGAAACTAGAATGTTTTGAAAGAATCAAATCTACAGCTGTAGGTTGTTTGGTTAGATTTCATCCTTCTTGAGCAAGATACAGATTTTTTTTTCCCAGTGCTACTGTGAAAATGCAAGTTTACTGATGTTTGGTAAAAGGTTTCCTTTTTTGTCTGTAAGCTATGTGGACAGCTATCCAAAAAGGAAGAAAGTTCCTGGAGTGACAGTGATATCGTAGCTTCTCCAAACAGTTTTCCAGAGTTTGTGAAGCAAAAGCTTGGGATCACTTGGAGAAGAAATGTAATTTTGGTATCCTCCAGGGGCAATTTCTCACTGTTTAATCAGCATCACTGTCTGACAACAGCAATGAGAAAATAGAGAAACCTGCTTGTCACCAAGTTGTTTATCCTCTTTTGTTCTCTTCTACTCTTGACCTCTTTGCTAGCAAACTGGCATGCTCTGGCTATTGTTCTGTAACACCTTTAATAAAGGTAAGACACAAGCATTGAAAGGAAACTTTGGTTCTCGTACCCTCAACACTGGCTGCCCTGTGTGAGCTGGGACCCCTTAGTGCCCATCTTTGCTGTGCGGCTTCACTGGCCGGGCTGGGCGCTGAGGGCTGGACCTCCCTGATGTAGCACCTGCATTGTGCTTCACCGTCTGTCTGCAGGGGTTAGGATCGGACCTATGGAGCAATATTTCCGTATGAAGCATGGTCACAGAAAGAGAAACCCACTAGAGGGAAGCAGCCTGTTCTTACAGGAGGCTTTAACCCTCGCCTCCCGCGGTGCGCAGGTGCTCGGCACAGCTTGCTCCTCTCCCGCCGTGTCCTTGAGCGGCCGGGCCGGACCCGCCCCTCTCCCTGAGGGCGCTCTGGCCGCGCGCGGGGCGCCCCCTGCCGGCGCGGCCCTCAGGGCTCAGCCCGCCGCGTTCCGCCGCCTCACGTGAGGGAAAGGTGTGTCGGCAGCGTGCCGGATCGCCGCCGAGGCTGCCGAACCTGCCACCCTCGGGCTTACAGGCTGCGCCCAGGGCTGCAGGCAAACACAGGGATGGAAGCAATGAAGAAGCTTTAAAAAGCTGTTTTTTTGCTGGAGTGGTTGAGGCGGCCGCAAGTAATGTGTGTGGGAGGGACTGTGGGTGCATTTTGAAGGTGACAGTATAAAACTCACATCTGGTTCAAGAACCTGCTGTGAGTGACAGGAATGTTTTGTGGCCTTTGGGGTCTCGCTATTCATTGGTCTGTCCTTACGGGGACTCGGCACTGGTTTCTGACCTGTGCCCTGACACATGTTCTGTGAGGTAACGCAACCATTTTGTGACTCAGGTTTCTGGAGCTCCACTGAACTGGTTTAAATCCTTCTGTTTAATATCAAGCCGCCCTATTCCTGCAAGAATAAAAGTGATTTCTTCATGAATTGTACTCTGGTAATGAGAAATTCCAACCCATTGAAGTCTACCTGGGAAATTGTAATGGGCATGGTTGAGGTCTGATGAAACTGTCTTGTCATATACAAGACAGAATGAAAGGTAATGATGTGCCCAAAGTAGGCAGAAACTTGTCATACCCCTAAAATGGCACATGCTCCCTAATCCTCAACCCTATCCCCAACAAGACCTGTTCCTCATGAAAGCCTCTGAGGAAATACTGTGTGGAGATGCTTCAGCTGATGTAAGTTAAGTTGATGTATTTTACATTTGTAATGCTGATTTAACTATATAATCATAATAGTATTTCAGTGTGAAAACTAATCTATGAAGGTATTTTAGGAGTTCTTGAGAAGGTAATTTCTGTATTCATGGGAAAAATCTGATACTTAAAATTATGCTAAATTCATATTGTATTCCCACTGGACATGTACTTAATATAGATTGTGTGGGTTTGAGTTCAGTGGAGGAATATGATAGTATAGCAGTTGATCTAGAAAGACTGTCTTAAAGAGCTATGTGTGTGATGGCATCTTCCAGTCCTTTTGTTTAAAGAGGATTTGGCAGGAATAATCAATGAGTGATCCCTTAGAGATCTGCAGTGGTAGTGCTGCAGTGCTCAGGTCATGTGTCTGTATGGATCAGTCAAGTAAAAAGATAGCTTTACCTCATTTGTTCTTTACCTTTACCTATTTCAGGTATAGTGTTTGTTTAGATGTTCTTGAAATTATTCTTGTGTGGTAATTCCTTCTGTTATTTTTTTATTTGGCTTCCAGAGAGAATGGTTAAGCAATTTGGCTTATTAATAAAAATTCAGCAGAGAAGAACATGCTTTTGGCTTCTAGGTCAGTCAAACTTTAATGCTAGTAACTGAATTGCTCTACTTTCTCTGAAAGAAAACTTCGAATTTTTGTTAGTTTTGTGGCACACGGGGGTTGTCAAAATAGATCAGATAAAAAGTAGTCCTAAAGCAAAACATGTCCGGAGGGCTTGTAATGTCCAGATAATTTTTTATGTCCTCATTTTTTCTCTTGTGTTCCTTCTTAGATGGATTTTTCTGAGAGAAGAAAATTATAAAATCCTGATGTTCTCTTAAAACAAGATTTCTTAAACCTGCTAGATGTACTTGGAATTTCAAAAAGTATACTCACAAAAGAATTTCTACTCAGGTTGTCATAGTCACTGGATTTTATTTGATGGTGGTTTCACAAGTAGACATACTTTCAGGATTTCTCGAAACTATTTTTTGAGATTTACATAGCCTTTTCTCTAAGGAAGTATTTTGAGCCCAGACCAGTGGACCAGTAAGTCCGATGTGGAGAGGGCACTCAGTGTGGCTGTCTGTGCTGAACAGGGCTGTCGCTGGCTGGGAGAAATGAAAGGAGCTGGGGAATGGATAATCCTTGCAAAGGCTGGAAGCAGGCTGCATGGAGGATGCAGCTGAGGGAAGAGCTAGATGTCAAGGAGTTGGCCTGTGGCTGTGCATCTGGAACACTCTCAAGTATGTGGTAATTCCTAGAAAGGCTGAGCTCTGCCTTTCATCATTAGCAACAGCCACAAGAGACAATATCTGCTAGAAAGATCCCTCACACAGGATAAAAGCAGAGCATGTTGTTTGCTGTTCTGAGTGCTAGTGAACGGCAAAAAAAAGTTAAATAAATCTGGAGTAGCAGTTTTTTGTTGAATACTTCTGTGTGGCTTTGGTCTTATTAAAAATACCACTTTTGTTATTCTAAGCCAGTAAAGTGGATAACCAATGAATTTGACGAGTTCAGACCTTGACTCTGACTTTTCATAAAGTTTTCAATTTACAGTTGATTTAAATTTATTTGGAAGCTCCTGGATTAACTAAAGGGCTTTGCTGTGCTAGCAGAGCTGCTTATTTTAGATCTGTTTCTTCAGGCTTTTCAAGAAATGCAATATAATTTTTTTTCAGCTATCTTGACAAATCTGTTCAGTTTCATTGTGCTCTTGATACTTTATTAGGGTTTTTTTTCTTTATTTGCTTTATTTTCCAAAACCCATTATAGACATCAATACAAACTGCAAAAGAGCAGTTGGCATAGCTCTGTGGCTGGGTAGTCTGTGCTTTAGCAGCAGTGTTTCCTGAGCTGCTTAAGAAAATCAGTATTACAAGAGCCAGTATAGGGCATCAGGACAGAACAAGAGGGGTCAACACTTTGCTCCCTTGCAACAGGACAGGAGGAAATGGCCTGCAGTTCCACCAGGGGAGATTCAGGCTGGATACCAGGAAAAATTTCTTCACTGAAATAATTATCAAGTATTGAAACAGGTTGCCCAGGGAAGTTATGGAATCACTGCCCCTGGAAGTATTCAAAAAAACATGTAGATATACATGGACATGTTTTAGTGGTAGACCGGCCAGTGTTAGGTTATTGGTTTGGCTTGATGATCTTAAAGGTCTTTTCCAATCTGAATGATTCTCTGATCATCTAGAACATCACTGCAGTTCTCAATAAATAATTACCAGTGTTGATCTTCAATGGCCTTTTAACATGAATTACATAATTTTGAGCTGGGTAAGTTATAATGGTCTATGGCCTAAGTCATGTTCAATTCTAAGCTCATATAACTGCTATGTGTAGTCACAGTGGATTTTAGGATGACAAAGAAGTGAAATTAAAATGAGTTGGGAACTTCACCCACACTAATCTTAGAGCTATGAGCATGGTATAAGGACTACTGGCCAAGGTCCATGTGTACAGCTTGGGTCAAATCCTGCTTGATATATTTCTACTGAATTGAGACTTTACTGAGGAGACTTACTGTCTTAGAATCCATAGCTAGGATTTCATGGACCTGTGTAAACATCTCATTGACTTCAGTAGACAGTGGTCTGTGCCTTGGATTAACTGCAGTCATGAGGAGATTGGGGTGACCTGGATTATATGACAAAGATATTTTGGACTATTTCAACCTGATTACAGATCTACCTCCTCACAGAATAAGAGTTAAAAACAGGAATCTGCAGTAAGAGGCAGATGCACGTGCAAGGAACTTACAGTGTAGCCTATAGGGTCTTTCTAATCTGGCCTCATAATGCTTTTCAGAGGTGAGCAGTATTCAACAATAAAAAGCACCAATTTTGTTTGAAATGTGTACCTTTGGAGCTAAATTAAAGTTGTAGAAGATGAATGGTGCTATAACTGTTTGATGTAAAAGAGATCCTGTAGCAGTTGCTCTTCCTTGCAAGAAACATTTTGCTGTTAAATAAGTTTAAGATGGAACAAAAATAATATGGTGATGTCCTTGAATTCTTTAAATAAGAAAAAAGCATGCAAAAATATTTAAAATAGACATATGGGTTTTACATATATAAAAGTACATTAAACTTCTTTTCCCTTTTAAAGCCTCGGAGATCTTCCTTTTGGGAGATACTGACATTCCCTTCATATTGGGTGGATTTACCGCAAGGAAAGCTGGAGAAAACTTAAAAGTGTCCGGTTTTATTTAAAACCTTGGTGGTCTTTAACGGCTGCCCCACAGTTCCAGCCTGGTACAAACTTAAACAGAGCTCTTTGTTGCTCTTGAATGTGACATAATCCTTTCATCTGGTGTGCTGAATGAAGTATGCACATGGCTTTTTTGCTACCCCTGCTGGGCTGCCTTGTTACACCTTCAGAGCAAACCACCCCTAGTAAAAAAGCTTGGGCTCTGTCATCCACCCTAATGCCAATAAACAACAGATAACTATGGCATCTTTTGGCTTTAAAATGCTGCCCCTCATTAAACTTGTGTGTTGAGGAAGGAAACGGCTCCCCACATCATTGTTTCTTGCAGATACAGAGTACATTTTTTTGTTGTTTGCATGTTTGCTAATTTGAAGCTCTTTGAAGAATCCTACAGGGAGATCAAAGACAAAAGATTAGAACGTTTTTAATAAAGTGAAGAAGGATCAGGTTAGATCAAAGGGACAAGCTGACAGGAAATAAGTAGGTGCCGTTGTTGGCTGACACTTGCATGCTGTAGGGTGATTTCTGTGTTAATGTGAGGTCAGAAGGAGGATTGCTTTACATCTTATTGTCTCCAGACTTTGCTGACTGGGTGTGTCTTTGTACTCCACTTTAATCTCAAAAATTAAAACCCATAAAGTCACAGTTTGGCTCAGCCACATGATTTTTTCTAGTTATTTAACTTTGATTTTGAAATAAAAATTAAATTTGGAATGCACCAGCAGGGCATGGAGGTAATTAATTGGCCTGCAAGGGGATTCAGCTGCAGGAATATTCGTTATCAGGGGCCCTGGGCCTCAATCACCCCCACTGTCATTCTGCTGACTTTAAGGGAATTAAGTCTTATCCCACTGTCTCAAGAGGAAATGTATTTTCTTTACATACACCCCAAAGCCTTGCATGCTCACAGGTTCTACGGCTGTAGATAAACCAGTACAATTAAATTAATATATCCCCTTCAGTTTATTATGCAGTTTTATTAGTACAGAGCTGCTAATTGGGCAGAGTTTATTTCTCTGAGAGATAGAAGTTGCAGCACTAACTGGAACAGGCTCACTGGCCTCCTTGTGAACTCCAGTGTGTAGGTTGTGGTGGATGCAGGGTTGGCTTTGGCAGACTGGTATCTCTATTATCAGAAGTAAGGTGCCTCACAGAATACCCCTTCTAATAGTAAATCACCTTTCTGCCTGATGTAGCTAGAAGCTAATTTGAGGACGGTCACAAGAAACCAAGCAGATTTCTTTATATGATCCATGGGTGATTTTGTAGTTCCACAAAGCTTGATCTCCTCATGTGTCTTCACAGATGAAGAAAACAACACATGCTCAAGAGGTTTCTGTGTCTTTGTGTCTGTGATCATGAAACCTCCTCTGAAAGGATGTTTTCATGCGAAGGTGCAGGATTGGGCCCACAGAAACAATCTTGGTTTATTCCACAAAGGCTGGTAGCACTGCTGGTAGCACCACTGGTAGCACTGGTTTTCTGCTCCACTCAACTACACCTGTAGTTGCTCCTCCAGCACTGAGAGTTCTTCTGCCCTAATGCAGAAGGGCACACCAGTGGTTAGGTACCTTACTGGGCATGGTGTAAGCAATAATTGGCTTTTTTCAATCCAGTCATGTTAAATAAAATTAGCAGGTTTTGGTATGGCCTTAACAGAAAGCACTATGCTCAGCCCCTTGCTTAGTACTATAATACAGATAATAATCATACTTGATTAGAGAAATGTATTTTTATTGTATTTTGTTATTTTTGTCTTGCAGTTGATTATGTAAATGAGCAATCATTCTACAAAAACAAAGGAAAGTATTCTGTAAAATAAAGTTACCCAAACTTTTTGGGGCAAAGTAAAACAAATGTGAAGAGATATATGTTTGTAAACTGAAGAAAGTTTGTGAGTCTCAAAGGGATGTACGAAAGAGCACGGGGTTTGACTAATGTGCACCGGTTGGAAAAAGGGTTCCTTTGCCCTGCCTGTGCTGTGGCTGAGCAGAGCTGTTCTCTCCTGGGGCACATGGCTTGAAGCCAGAACTTCACAGGCTGCACCGTTGCTTGATGCTTCATGCACTCGTCATTGAGAGGTCCTGATGGAAAGCCACACATCAGATGGTGGGAAGGGCTGCTGTTCTGGATGCAGTCAGGATCACTTCACAGTGCAGTGTGTGAAGATTCAGTTTGGGGACACATGATGACCCCCCCCAGGGTCATGTTGGCAGTGCATTAAGCCAGAAGCAGAGAATGACATGGGAAGGAAATAACATGGTTTGCTTTTGACCATTGTCTTATTTTTTGTAGTTGGTTGTGTTCCATGGAGCTTACTGGGTTGCCAGGCTCTTAGTTTCTGTGATTGGTAGAATCTAATTAAAATTGAATTTAAGTCAGAAATGTGCAGCATTCAGACAGAAGAAAGACTGAAAACTCCTCAAATAGCCCAAGTGCTTCTGTGTGCGCCTTGTAACAGCCTCTGTACCCACTTAGTACCTATTGAGTCTCTTGCTAGACTTGGCTTTGGTGGAAAATATGCCCTGATGTGCTTCTTTAAGCTTTTGAATTTAGAAGTGGCGGGTCATTCTTCTTGAGATTTATCTGTCCTGTTAAAACGTTGGATTTTTGCCTAATTTTAGGGACTGCATGGAGCTCTTCTTCTGCAGAAAAATACAGTCATAGGAAAAAAGACTGATTGCAAAAAGGAGTAGTGCTTGGGTAGTAGAAAGTTAGGGATCTTTGGCATCTCAATAGTGGATAGAAATGTCTAAATCTCACTGAAGTTGTGAGGGAGACTGATGAGTCCATCTGAACATGAGCTTCTGGATTATAGAAGTGCAGGGAAAATAGACCATGTCCAAATCAGAATAATCTAGAGTTGTAAATCGATTCAGTTAAATTTGTGTAATCTTTTAATATATGCAATACCATAAACCTACAGGCATTGCAGGAATCTGCTAGGATTGGAATGTAGCAGAAATTCGAAATTCAAGGTACTCAAAGCAGTCTAACAGTATGAAAAGAAATGGAAGAAAAAGAGAGTCTCTTTTAATGGACTTTGCAGAATGAAGATTAACAATTCAGGGAGAGGTGCAAAGCGGGGAATAAGGATGTTGACAAAGTGTTATGGTAACAGAAAATTCAGTGATGAAATGTGGAATTCCCCGAGGGAATCATAAATCAGCTTTAGTCTACAAGGTATGTTGGTTCCTAAATCAGCAGGAGTCTGGTACCTAAATAGCTTTGCAGTCCAGTCCTAGATGCTTTACTTTGGACTTTTCTCTTCACTTTAGGTTTCATGTGGTTTTAAATTTAACAAGACACTCGTTCCTTTTGAACCAAAGCATGTTAATAGTGTCCTTAATATATTTATAAAGCAAAGAGTCTTGAAGGGTAGCTTGGTATTTTTCAGAGTTCAGAAATGCTAAGTGTTTTAATAAAGTAGAAAGCATTAAGAAAAGGTTGAAAAATGACAGGGAGTGTCAAGCTGAGACTGAATAACTTTGGAAGATTTGATTTATTCCATGCTTGAATTTTTAATGTGTCTTTTTGTGGTTCTTTGGATGTGTGGCTGCAGTGGCAGGGTACTCAGTATGTATGATCCAGACACAGACACAGCAGTTTACTCGTTGATGAATACATCAGCCAAGGGCGATGTGAGGTTATCCCGTGCGGATGCAGATGGCAGGGCCGGAGCGGAGCCGCAGGAGAGAAGCCCGTGTCCACTAGGTGGTAATGCTGGGTGCGGAATGGGCTCTCTCCTGCTCCGGGGGCCTGCCGCGCTCCCTGCTGCTGCAGGGGAATTTCGAACAGTAATTAATGAGACCTCGGATCCGAAAATCTACTGCCTTTTCAAGGAAAGCAGGACTTGGTAAACATGGAACTGGTGGCAGTGCACCAAAGCCTTGTATAGATGTGCCTTATGCAGTGGTACACATCTGTAATTTCTCTATGTAAGTTTTGGGGTGGTTTCTAAAGTTGTTGACCATTAACTCTACAATAGCTGTGTTCAGCACCTGTTATCTCTAGCTATTTTAAAAACCTTCCTCACAGTAAATTATAGTCCTTGGTCCCAACAATACACAGAACTGAAAGAATAGCTGGATGACAAAGTGCCGTCACTGGTGTCAGTGTGAAGGAAAATTTACTTGAAGTGATTTGTGGGGGAAAAAAATGCTGAGAGGCATTTAAAATTAACTCAGTAAAGCAATCTGTATGCTGAAGCCTTTGTTTAATAGTAGATCCTGGTGTCCTGGACTTCACAATGTCAGGTTAGAAATTAACCCAAACTGAAGGGGGAATTTGGGGAAGGAAGAGTGTGATTATTGGATCTAGAATTTGGAGCAAGTGATTTAAGAAAAATTTCCCTGGGTATCCTGACTGTAGAAATCAGTTACATTTCTATTCTTTTTCATGAAGATAGAGTTACCAGAACCAAAATATTTTGTAGGTCAAACACTGGGTCTTTCAAGATTAACTGGATATCATTATTCCTTCCTGCAAAGTTTAGGGATGCCCACTGGAAAATTCTTGCTTCAGTCTTGAAACAGCACAGAGTAAAGTTTCATCTTGCTTTTCACTGGTGAGTCTATGAAACAAGCCCATGTATAGCAGGACCATAGATAGAGATGAGCTCTGCCAGAGTTCTACTGTGAAGGTCCATCCCTGGAGGGGCTGCAACCTCAACTTACGTTGGAGTAGAAAGTAAAAATCCTGGTAATTTTTTTTACGGGATTTCAGAAAATTCTGAAAAATGTGTTTGGGAATATCACCCTGAAAAAAATCCTAATTTTGAACTCTATATACATATTTAAAAATGCAAAAAACAGGGCACCTTTCAACTGACAAATTTTAAGGTTCAGTGTTACATTCTGGGTCCTCTGGTCCAGGCTTTGCTCAGGCAGTTCTCTATGTTAATGTGTAACATTCACTTGAGAGGGACAGAGGATGAGGAAGACATCGGCCGCATTTACTGGGGAAGTGCGGAGGCAACTTCCAGCCCCGATGTTGGGAAAATGTGGGTGGCACTGGACAGCCTTGCCTTGCAGTAGAGTCCCGGTGTTTATTTGAACCTGGGGAGTGTGCAGGGCTGCTGGGGAAGGGCGTGCGGCTTGCCAGGCCCTGTCTGCAGGTTCTGCAGGTACCATGTGTCTGCCGTGGGACAGGCAGCAGGGGGGCTGAGTCCCGTGTGCAGCCATGGGATTGTTCTGCCTTACAGCGACCAAACAGCCTCTTGTCACACCCACACTGAGGTTATGAGGAGTGTGCAAGGCTGACACAGTTCCAGGTAATGAGCAAAATTGCAAGCCAGAGGTGAGGAGAACCACTATGCCATTGCATTTTGGGGGAATTGGCTGTATTTTGTTTTTTCCCCTGCAGTCTGAGCTCAGTCTGGAGTCAAGCTGTGCGATTGCTGCTTTCATCATCTTGCCTTTTCTCTCTCAATCAGGTGTTTATCGCCCTTCAAATGTCGATATGGTTCAAAGTACACTTAAGCCCCAGCATTAACTCTAGACTCAAAACAGACCAGTAATGTCACTGGTATAAATGAAAACTTACAAGAACAATAGATGTCACTGTTTTAATGCTGGCAATAAAGATTACTCATATCCTTTTTGAAGCAAATTTTGTATTTCTGCAGCACACTTTGTTTTTCCCAATTAGATTTCTTGTCAGGCTGTGCTGTGTAACTTAATCTAATTTTGCTAAGCCTGTCATTGTAGAAAGAAACCAACATTACAGTAAAACTTGATTTTCATGTTCTTGATCCTGCAATCTCACCCAAAGAGGTGGCACTTTTGGTTGGTATAGAGTCCACTAGTTTAAATGCATTTCTTTGTGTGCATAATGGCTTGATTGGGCAAATCAGTGCCTTGGTCAAGAACTGGACTTGCTAGGACTCACTTGGAGTAGGAAATATGTCTGTTAGAGCCTGTCAGGTCTACAACATACCTTGCCCTGCCCAACTGTATTTTGACTCTAAGCAAATATAGTTCATCTTTCTGTGGGAGATTTTTTTCCTTCAAAAAAAAAAAAAATCCTGTTATATATATATTTTTACTTATTTGTACTTACTTAAGTTTTTTACTACCTGTATTTGTTGTAATTGTCATTTGCTATTTTAAACTTATCTCTAATACCTTGTGTTTATGTGACTGGAGAAAAAACCAATTTTCTTAGCAAGTCAGAATTATATTTTGGCACTATTGAGCTTCTCCCTCAAAAGTAAAATATTAACATTAGGTGGAATGAGGCACATCACCTAATATGTTAATTATGGAGACAGACAATCATTAACTTTATTAAAGATCTTGAGACTGATCCAAGATTATAGAAAAAAATTATGTTTTTTTGCTTATATTTTGTTATTTAAAAATGTGTAAATGCCTTGTGGATGGGATTTGAAAAATAGGTACAGCAATCTCAATTTTGTAAAGAGATGTACAGTCTTTGTATACCACTCTGACAAAATATAGAATTTAACTCTAGGATAAGCTTGCTGAAATATTTGAACAGTTCTCTCTAGAAAATGTTAATTGAAACCTTAATGTTGTCAGAAAAAAAAATTTGGAGTTTTTATAGTTAAAAAAAAAAAATCAGAGAGACAATTCTTACCTAAACCCGTGTTTTTAAGACTTTGGATCTTTTACCTGTTGCTGGTACCAGAAAAGACATAGAAGAATATTCAAAACACAGTAAAGCCCCACAGTTATAGTGCAAATATTTGCTTGGGGAGAGTAGAACTATTGAAGCAAGTAGTGCATATTCTACAAATAAGCAGGGCATTTCTCTTCATTGTACACCTGATACTGGCATTAAATGCTCTGGGATCAACAAGACTGCCACAAACCCCTCTGAGGAGATGTGCAGGGCACAAAGCTGAATTTGGCCTCTGCCGTTTGGGAAACTCTCCCTGCTCTGGCCTGTGCCAGTGCTGATGACGCAGGGGACACACTGAGGACGTGGTCATGTCTCTTAGGTGTCACTGACCTGCTGTCATACAGCTGCTGTCCCAGGCTGGCTGTGGTCCTGTGTAGGAGTCACTTTCAGTCACACAGTGAGAATGGAGAAGCATAAGTTTGGAGGAATGTTGGGGTTTTAGGAGGCATTTCCTCAGCACACTCCATTTTTTGCTTCTCCTAAATTTTGGCTATTATTGATTAGAGAGTCTGTGGTCATTGAGGAGTAAAAACTCCAAAACCAGCAGCAACCTGTGGCAGGTCTCACCTGAAAGAAAGGAGCAGTTTCGAAGGATGGTGTCTTGTGGGAACCTAGAATGCAGAGAAATATTCTCTGCATTCTAGGCCCACAGTGTCTCACCCCGAGTAGTTGCTTACAAGCTGCACTGTGGGATTTCTTGAGGCATGAGAGGGAACTTGTTTAAGCCTCTTGTTTAAGACTACAGGTGTTATCATCTCTGGCTTCCAAGGGAAAACCAGTGCTTTTCAATGGGGAGTCCTGTGTCTTATTTGTGCATTTTGAAAGGATATAATAATACCAACACCTAAGCTTTTTACATCGAAAGGTAGAGCAGTCTCTGTGTGTACTGTGGAACAAAGGATCTGTTAACTTTTTTTTCACCCATAATTAATTGATAGATAAATCACATATACTCTCGTACTCCGTATTTCCTGTCCTTTTGTAAAATGTTGTCTTTGTAGATACATGTAATGTTTGTTCAGCATGCAGAAGGCAGATGAGAGGGGAAAGAACTGACCACGAGACATTGAATGTTTCAGACAGTTGCTCTGCACAGTTGCACTACTACGAAAGGAGAGATCATCTTGGCATGTGCTGGTTTGCTTTTAAATAGTAGTAGATGTTTCTTAAAAGGCAATGGGCATGTGATGTTCAATTGGAACTGGACTAAAGCACACAGGCTTTCTCCTTTGACAAGCTTACAGTTCATTAGGGTAAATTACCCAGTACTGAGCTCCCTGTATGATTAGATGGTTATGGGATCCAACCTAATTAGTTTAAAGCTGGCTTGGGTATCTGCACAACACAGCTGTTATTTCTGTGCTGCTCTGCAGACTTAGTCTAAAGTCTTCATTTGAAATCCATTAAAGTCAAAGCAGCTCTTTCTGTTGGTTGAATAAGCTTTGCATCAGGCTGAAAACGTGTCAAGAGTACAGTACAGAAAACAGAGAGCCTGGCAACGTGGTCCAGGCCTGGCATGTTTATGGGGATGCAGTGCTGTGGGGAGGGGGCTGGGAATGCAGGCACAGGGTGGCATGGCATAGGGAGAGCAGGCTTAGGGGCCAGGCCAGGGCGATGGTGAAGGGGCCTTGTGTGTAATGGAAAAGCACAGCAAGGAGAGGGGGAGAAGTTGGGGCACCAGAGGGATGAAGGAAGACTTCTGAGGAGTTTTGCCAGCAATGAGAGGCTTGGATTTTGTATGGAGAAAGCCAGAGCAGCACTTGGTGGAAAAGGGCTCAGTCAGCGCCTCTGGGAGAGGTGGGTGAGCTGCCCCCCTGCCATAAGTGGCACAGAGGCAGCAGCTAAGGGAGGGAGCAGCTTGGGGGAGTAGGCAGCACAACCAATCTAGTGGTAAATATTCAAGTCTTTGTTTTCCCACTGCATGAAATCATTTGCTGCAGCCGACACTCTCTTTAAAGAAATCCATCCTGACAGCAGTGGGGGAGCAGCAGGTGAGCCCCAGGGGCTGGAACAGGCAGTTGCTCCTCAGACTGGTGGAGACATGACCATGCTAAGGAGTGATATGCTTCTAAAAAAAAAATCTGAAAAAGCATAGCAAGCATATTTTAGGGCAGGATGGAATGTTTGCTCAATTAACTAGTCAAAACAGGATTTCTATGTGTTCTTCACAGCACTGCAAAGGGAACTCCCTTTATGAGAATTAAGTTCTTTGCTTGTATCTTTATTACCCAACATATACCCTCTTCAGGAGTTTCACTAGCTTTAGCTGATCACACTCTCTGTTGTGGGTTAAAGAAGCTGTTTTGTCCTGACCTGACTGGATACAGAAGCAATAGAGTCAAAATTACACAGCTTGCTCAAAACCTGAAGGATTTGCAATCACAGTTAACATCACAATACTGTTCTGTTCATGTAGGCAGGACCATAAGATCAGCAAAAATCATGTTTTCATCAGGCCTTGCCCACTGCCACCATGTGTTTGGCTTATTTTAAAATTCTAGAATGGTCTTAGAACACCCACTTCACACTCATCTACAAACTGCAGGTTGCAAAACACACCCTCTAACAAAATTCAAACTGTTAATCTCATATAAAAGATCAAAAGCTGTGAACTGCCATGTCCCACTGAAAGAGGTCTGGAGTGAGAGCTTCATTCAGGTCTTAGATCCTTACATTAACACGGAACTTGTTAAGTGACATTCCCAGATTAACTGGAAAGCAAACTATGTACTACAGTACACAGGAAGACAAAACAATTATTGTCCTGTCCCTTAACAATATGATCAGATTTAAAAGTTTTGCCTAACCCTGTGCATCAAAGGTGTATAATATGATAAAGAGCACGAATATCCTGACTGTGTAAAATGTTTGCTGCTTCAGGGAAAAGGCATCAATTTTTCCTCTTCCACCTCAAGTCCTAAAAAGTTGTATGTTAAAGGGAGAAATATATGCAACTTCCTAGCTTATTTTGGACAACAGGGGTACAGCACAGATATGGTGCCACAAACACAATCTCCTTAACATTAAAAGACCACATTTAAATCAGACAAGACTAAGCAGACCAGCCTTCCTCAGCCTCACACCTGGTCTCTTGTATTGACATTGGCTCATAACTCTGAATCTTCTATCCTTTCTCATATTTCCTGCTTGAATTAAGGTTATCAGAACTATGGTGATTTTTTTCAAGGTTTATACCAACAGAATATG
>NW_008238440.1:3795687-3797088 GCF_000691975.1 Corvus brachyrhynchos | reverse complement strand
TATGTCATTTCTGCTTCAGCCAGAGTTCCCACTTTGTGACCTGTGGATTGGGTGAATAATTTTGGCCATAGTGTTTCATGGGATGCTGCTTGCCCTGCAAAGGAGGGAACACCCCATCAAGGAGGGAGTTGTGGCCTGCAGTTTTCAGGCCAAAGGCAAAGATTTACCTCTAACTACTTTTAGTGCACACAGCCACTCTATCAATTGGTTTGTCTTGGAGCCCTGCTCTTGTTACAATTTGCCATTCTCAAATGGATGTGTCATCTGTGGATTTAATATCCAAACAGTTTGAATTTTTTTCCAGTTTATAGGTAAAAATACTAAAAAGCCTACTGTCAAGAACCAACCCTGTGCGATGACATTAAAAATACAGCTAATTAATGATGAGTCTCCATTGACAATTGTATTTGTGGAGCCATTGCTGAAGTGGTTGAAAGGACTGAACTCCAGCCAGGTTGGTTGCAGTGGCTGTTACTGCTGCAGCTGCACCATTGCTCTTTGCTTCTCGCTGGTGTGAAGAGCTTCCTGCTTGCTCCCAGCTGTGTTACCAAACTGTTTCTTCTTGGAATAAGGGCTTCGGCTCTAGCCCTCATTCAAACAGCAGGATGAGAAGGAGGACCCACTCTCTGTGAGGCTGACCCATCTCTACAGCCTCTCAACTGGGCTAAGGCCAAGGGAGCCAGTCTAGTGCATGTGCTGTGCCTGCCTTGGCCCCGTGAGGCACAGCCTGCTTGGTGCTTGGTGCTTGGGACAGCTTGCATTGGTTCTTTGCTGATTCCTGAGCACCGGCAAGGGACTGCTGTGGTCCTTTGGCTCGGGCTCTTCTCAGGGTCCTTAACAGGCCTGTGAAGTGTTTTCCCCCAGCCAGGTGACTCAGCCTGTGTTGTCAGTGTGTATTAGCACACTGCTGAAGAGCCTCCTCGATGTCAGGAAAGAGCTGTGGACTGATGATTGCACAGCAATGTGTGTCTGCTTGTTGATCGCCTTTAATGCACAAGAGACTTCAAGAGAATAAATGCTGGGTTCCTCCAGAGAGGTCTGTGCCCAAAATGCAGCTCTAGGTTGTGTAACTGAGGGGACTTATTCTGGACAATTCACTGACTTCCATAGAGAAGAGCAGCATCAGGTGCAGGGTCAAGGCTGGAATGCCCTAGAGATCCCAGCCATTAGGGGCCTGTGGTATCACCAGACTGAATTATTGCTCTCCTGCAGCCTATGATAAACTATTTAATTCCTCTATACTGTGTTTTGCCCTTGTGTTTCTATATGCTATAGAGCTGAAAGTAGATAGAAAAAATGATGGAATAATGTCATACCTAAAAAATGGACATATTAATTTCTCTGTTAGCCATTTATTGTAGTCGGTACTCTTTGGAGTTGAGGTTTTAACCTCATTCCTGC
>NW_008238440.1:3776704-3795646 GCF_000691975.1 Corvus brachyrhynchos | reverse complement strand
GAGCTAGAATGGATACTGGGGCTGAAGGCTGAGCTGCACATTTACATACATGCCATAGTCCTCAGATCTGTGGCTGTAACTATTTTTATATACTGTTATATGTAGTCCTGCCACATCTCTAAAACTTCTTAAGCAACTGCTGACCCGAGCCAAGGCCATTTTGCTATTGAAGCCATGTGAAGCTGAGAGTCTGAGTGGTGGCTGCTGCCTGACAAGGTGACAGCATTGTTGCTGTAGTGACTGCACATTAGTAAAGAAACAGAAATGTTTTTGGTGTAATTTTTGTCTGCAAAGCCCAGACAGCGCAGCACAGTTCAGTGACTGGCTTGGGATGTGCAGACCCCCTTGCTTGTCTTGGTTTTTTGGTGGTGGGGTTTTTTTCCAACGATGCAGATTTCACTTTACATTGATGAAAACATGGGTTGCATTTGCTAACAGCAATTGAATAAAATGTAGCATGAAGTATGATGATAACTGATAAGCAGACAAATATTGTTGGTCCTTCTCTCTACTAAACATGCCTCATGAGAACAGAAATGTAACCTGCAACAGGCTTCATTCATTCAAAAGTGAGTGAAATCCCTAAAGTCCATTAGCTATAACATGGGAAATATGTAAGCCTAATACACCTGTTCTTTAATCTACAAAAATACCATTCTAATAATACTGCCTTGAAGACATAAAACAACCCCTTATGATGGTCCAATTTTTAGATATAATTTCACTAAGGGAATCAGTAGCTCATAACTGTGGACACGTCACAGTTCCTCTATATGTTGCTCAGGAAATAGTGTTTGTTTTGGTAGAACCCTTTGTAGTAACCTTGAGTTTGAAGATTTTTTCACTTGTTTTAATATATCGTAGTTTTTTCTGGTTTGCATTCCTTCTGATGCTGCCCTGGCTACCTTTATAAACATCTGAACAGTTACTCTGTTTTCAGATACAAAGAACAATAGCACCTCAAGTGCAGTGAAAATACCAAATATCGATCTGTCCCTTGAATGCCAGAAAAGCTCAGCAGGAGGCATACAAAATATTTCTGAAAAATGATAGCTTATCACCTGCAGACCTGGAGATTGCTGTCTATTATTACAAAGACTTGCTGGGGGGCTCCAGTGACCTCCAGCTTTCAGCTATTTGTGTCTCTTTCAAGGCAAAGAGAAAAAATCTCAACCCTCTCCACAATGTTTGCATTCACCTCATTTCCCATGTCTTTCACCTAAGTTATGGAGGTGCCCTGAAACACATCAGCCACAGTGATGCAGCAGCATCAAAATTTCACAACAGCGGTGGGAGCTGATGCGTGAGCTGCTTTCAGAGTAAAGATTTGGCTGCCTTGTTTACACCCTTGCAATATCCCTATCACTTAATCAAGTGGGGTGGTTTTTGGAGATGTGACTCTTGCTACATACATGTTTAAAATCAAGCTGCACCTTAATGCTAATAGCACTGTGTGCTCTGATGTGGTAATTATTTCCCTGTTAAAAACATGCTTGTGTTAACCTGGGGATACCAGAAATGTTAAAGCTGCTTTTCCAGTCAAATTTGGCCCTGTGGGGGCAGGGAGGGTTTCTGTTTGCTCTTCCTTCCTTGTTGGGTGGCTTGTTGGGTGGTAGTGGAAAAACACTGCTGCTGAGGGGCACTCACCAGCCACCACAGGTTGCTCAGGGAGCTGGAAGAGTCACTGCAATCTCCAGAGTTATCCTTTTTGGAGAAACAGAGACTGTTTCTAGTTTGGCCTCCACTTTCTCTTTTGGACAGGTCTTGTGTGGTCCCAGCAGCCCATTTCCCCAGTTCTTGGTGTTCCCCTGGTATTTCCCAGAGGGACAGTGGGTTCTGGGCTACTGGTGTCAGACAATGGAAAGTGTGGTGTTTGAGCTAACAACTGAGGAGAATTTGAGCCCTGAGCTTGTGGTGGAAAGTGGAAGAAAAGATGATCTGTGAGCAGTGAACCTGCCACAAGATGAAGCATGCTTGAAAATACCCACGCCACACAGCCCCTTAGGATCGTGCTGCAGGACTCCAGTGTGAAGTGCAGTGTCCCTATGTGTTCTGGAAATGGATGGTACAGCATGGAGGTGGCAGTGCCACTCTTTGGTGTCACACAGCTTTTCTGCCTGCCTTCATTTTTCTTTTATTGTGGTCATGAGGTAGTAGTGAGATATTATCCCCCTTTTAGTGTCATAACTCTGGGTGATAACTGTTATAACAATTCCACAGACATTAAATTCAGCTGGAAGAGCTGACCTGAAGGTTTGTATGGATAGATGGTGGTATGCAGTTGGTGTCTGTGCTGGGTTGGAGAATGCAGTGAAAAAACCCAAACCTTCAGTTTACAGCTGTAAATGGAAGTGTGCCTGTCCCTGCTTCCACTCATAGGAAAGGTGCTGATACTCTTAGGTCTTCCTTATTTTCTGGAGAGAAAATGGGTGGAAGGCAGTATTTGGGATGGGATAGGTTCAGCTCTCAGCTTGGTAGGGAAGCCTGCCTGACGAGCAGAGGGAGAAACAAGAGCCGAGCACAGTTGAATTGGGTTTCCTTATGTGCTTGTGAAGCTTAAAGAAATCAACACAGAAGGTAGGTTTGCCTGAGTAAAATGAATAATCTCCATGTATGGCATAAATCCACTTAAAATTACTACTTTTTAAAAATTCACAGTTAAAAATATCATATCAATGTATGTTATGTAGTAAATCTCCTGCAACCCAGTTGATTTTTTAATGCTCTACGGCCAGGTATGCTCCAACTACTTTCACAGTCAAGGTGGTATCTCTTTTTGCTTGTCTTAAACACAAAATTAGGTACCTTGTGGTCCCTTTCAAAATGTCACATCAGTTACTGTCACAGCTGGGCCTTCTTCATGTCCTTTTGGTTTAGCTTACTCAGTCATTTCAGTACACTCACTGTGTATACCTGTAGTGTTCTCAGGACTTTGCTAACATTTCACTCAAATTGTTGGTCTGAATTAGCCATCCGTGTCAAACACAGGGTCATATGCACCCCTACTGTGATCCACAAATAATGAATGGAACACTAAAGCTGAGTTTATCCCAGTATGGTCAGAGTCTGCCACTGAAAAAAGTTTTTTTGAAAACTGTGGAAATAAAACCCAAACAAAGCAATACTGAGAGCTTCAAATCTCTTTCTCTCTCTTCTCTTTTCATGACACAAAACCTACATATTCTCCTATGGTTACTAACACCTGAGATAATTTAATTTTTTATATCTTCTAACTTGTTTTCCTCTCCTGTATAAAAACGGTCAATCCTTGTAGAAATTGCTGTGAGAACTAAAATTTAGGTTTTTTCCCTCTGGTTTTCAACAGAGGGAGCTCTAAAGAAGCTTATCTTTCCATTGAAAGAGTAAACTGACTGCATCTTCAAAAGTGCTTGAGGAAACAGCAACTCCAACGTGCATGCCTTGCATGATCATGTTTCTAAGTGAATTCAGGCCAGCCTTGAATTCTCTAACAAAGAAAGAGTTTTCGTTGATTGCTGTATTGAGGCTGGTCTGTAGCTTTTCCTTGCTTGGTGAGAGTCACTCTGGAAAACTTATCTTACAGACCTTCTTCCCTGGGAACACCTATGGGCTCTGTTGCTGCTGCCCCAGGCAGCAAGGTGATCTTTGTTAAAGAGATTTACAGAGAGCAGGGATGTCAGGGTGGGTGTTTTCCTATGGGTGAGTGCTGGACTCGCAGCTCTAATGGAAAGGTTAATTCACATGGACTGGTTAGAAATCACACCCTGTGAGGCTGGCAGGGCCCAGGGGACCTGTCCTAGTGACCTTGGTGATGGTGATGCTCAGGTGTTCTGTGTGCAAGAGCAGAGCCATGGGGTGGTTATGGAGCCAGCTGGAATGTGGGGTCACAGCCAATGAGGTTTTGGATGCCTCATGCAGCCATGTGCTCCCCTGTGTACAAAATGCACACCAAAGGGCCTTCAGACTTTAAAGACAAATATGTATTAGGAGCCAGGCTGGTACTGAGTGAGGAAGTGTGTGTGCAGGGACTGGGGCTGCTTTTATCAAAACCATCTGTTGACAATATATACTTAATATCTGGCAGGGACCTATGGAGTTCTTAAACTGTATTTGTATATACAGCACCTGGAAACACAAGGCCAAGTTCTTCCAAAAATCATTTTGATTTACACTTTTGGGAGGAAAAATGCATACCATTGTAAAAAACAAGGTTTTTACTGTTACAATGCAAATATACACTTGGTTATGTTATTAATGCTTTTCCAAAGGGTTCCTTTTACCAAACATACAGGAAAATAGATCTGAGAAAAATGACAAATGCCATCCAGCCTTGCTGCAGCTTCAGCATTTAGCAGCAGGATGTGGTTTATGGACTTGGTATACCTTTGTTCTTGTAAGATCATCTTTGCTCTAGTCCTTGAACCAAAGCTTTTTTTTAACAATCACATATTCATTGTCTTTCAGAGACTGTTGTACTAAAATGAGATTACTCTTTCTAAAAAATAAAAACCTAAAACCCTCCTGGTCCTTCTCCAAATACTCTTTAAAGTATAACAAGGTGCAGCATCTGTGGATCCTGCTGACATACTAGAAATTATGTTCATACTAGAAATCTTTCTCAGTAGTAAAATGGCAAAGACTAAATACTAAATTTTTGTTTGTGTAAGTCTTCACCTCTGGGTTAGTGTGATGCTTATTTTCTGGTTTTCTGTAGTCAGCCAGCTCCTGACATGGCTAACAGTGATGGTAGATGTTTGTCAGCTGGGAGGTGTCCATACATCAACATAAAGGATTTCAGATGTGACCAATTTAGCTTTCTGGTTTTGCTCGTTACAATTCTGTAGCATTTTAAAATACAGTCTGCTTTGTATATTGAATCATATGATTAAGGAATGCAAACTCCTATACTATTCCACTGAATTGGAGTTCTGCCCCCCACAATGGTGACTGTAGAAGGCTTTTATTGTTTTCTTCAAGTCAGGCCCTATGCAAGCAAAGGTCAGGCTGCAGACATAACTGTATGAACAAAAACACTTGCTAGTAGAGGTTGTTTTGCTTGTAAACTGATACAAGGTAGGTTGGTTTAAAAGCAAACAAACAGTATTTTTTTACTCAGGATGGACTGCATGTATTCTTAGATGTTTTGTTCACTGTACATGCAAACTGCAGGAATGAGGCTTGTTTCGGAAAAAGGTATTTCATGAGTGCCTGCCTGGAAGTTTCAGGAGTGTGTGTACTTGTGCAGCAGCAGCTCCGGAGCTGTGCTGAACCTGACACCTCACCGGGCGGAAACAGCAGGAAGGCTCTCTGTGATCCTTATCTGGCTGGCTGTAATTATGAAAGCTTAGTGTGAGAGAAAACTTTTATCACCGCTGTTGGAACTCTGTGGAAATTGTCTTAAGTAATTCAATACATTTTGTCCTTAAAATCTTGGTGGGCTCTTTAGTTCTCATGCACAATCAAAAACCCCCAAACTGTTACTGGAAGAGAGGCTCTAGTTAAACAACATAAAATGTGCAGTGCAAGTGGAGCAACGTCTGCGAACAGCATGAACAGTTCAGAAAAAAGCAAGTCCTGGCCCAGGAACCCCCATCCAGGCAGGAGGAGGAAATGTCAATGAAAGAAGTGGGTTCAGGGCAGAAGGGGCATCACAGTCTCTCGTGCCACTCTCATCCTCTGTACTGCTTGCAGGAAAGCTCTGACTGCAAGATGTACTGAGGGGGGAACTTAAACTCAGTTTATCGTGAGGAAAGGCTTAGCCAGGAGAGGTTTTTTGACTGCCAGCTAATAAGTTGTTGACTGTGACACATGACATCCACTGCATATTTTTAATTCACTCCTTTATTGTGCTCAACCGAATTTCAGTTTAACAATACAGAGCTGTTAAGAAAAGAACAGCAGTACAAAACCTTTAAAGAGGGAATAATATGAAATAGATCTAGAGACGTCAGTCTGACTGTGAAAACTGGTCACTGTCGTGGAGCAGTGTACTCCCTATACAGTCATTTGTATAATTTATAGTAACTATTCAGTTCTCATAGCCACAAGAATATCAGCATTCTTTGAGGCAATATTTTTGAAAACACATAATAATAAATCCCAGCTGGCCAGAAATCTCTTCTTTTAACTTTTAAAAGTATTCCTTTTCAAGACCACAACAATGTAGAGCCTTACAGAAATGTCAGGTTTGAACAAAGTCTGTGTTCTTTGAACAAAAAAACTCCTTCAATACTAGAAAATAGGAGTAGGCAGAAATATCTTCCAAGAAGCGTGTTTCAAATTTCAATTTGCTGCCAAGGCCAAATGGAGATATGAGGCTGGTGCCTGTGCCCTGGTTTTGGCTGGTTTGCATAACCTGAGAGCTGCCTTGCTCTCTCACAGCTGTGCTCAGACAGTGCCAACCTGGAGGAGACACCTCCCTCTGCCAAGTTAGCATGACCCAAGAATAAATCCTGGCTTGTTCTCCACATTGCTTTTCTTCTAGAAGGTGTTTGAGAGTATGGTTGTGCTATTTGTAAAAGTCAAGCATGTAACCACCAGCTTTTTCAGATACTGCCATCTATTTGTGGAGCACAGGCCCTTGCAAATGGCAATTACACAGGAGAATTCAACTGAATTTTGTATATATGAACTAGTTTTGGGGTTGGGTTTTTTCTGTTGTTTGTTTCTTTTTTTAACTGAGGCTGATATTTAGAATATGTCTTTCATATTTAAACATTAATGCTGTCTTTATTTTTTTTTTAAATGTTAGTAGCTAATCCTATTTATATTTACCCATGATACCCATGAATGTCAGTGGGCCAAATTCTTTCACATTCATATTTGTTGCACCAGTCACATTGTTTTCAAAAAATCAGCCAGTTGGTATGCAATACAAATGCAAAAGCTATCCTGCTTAAAAATTTGAGAAGCAGAGTTCATTTGGGAGAACAGTTGAGGTGATGATGGGAACAAGAGAGAAGGATGAGAGGGCTGTGGGACTCTGGGCTCCAGGAGGTGCATTTCAGGTGTTGAGTGTTGCAGGGTCAGCAGCCTCTTCCCCATCCCCCAGCTGGGATCAAGGCCAGCTCTGATATAGGGCAGCTGTGTTACTGTGGGTCAGGCTGGTGTTAAAAAAAGCTGTGAGAAAGCTTCTTGGGGCCTTTCTCTCTTTAGGAGTCCCACTTAAACTCAGTTCCTGGCTGGAGTTCCACTCTGTGTGTGTCTGTACCTGGCTGTGTGCCTGGATGACCCTGACTGTGGCTTGGCTTCCTGGTCTGAGCTTGGCCCTGGCTCATCGCTGCAGACTTGCCTGGTGAGTGCAGGACTGTGGCTGACCCCAGGTAGTGCCACGGGACCTGCTCAGAAGCTGTGGGACTGTGTTGCTTGTTTGGGAGGTCCCTGCCTGCCTTGCTTTGCCCCTGGCCTCCCACTTATCTCTGCCTCTGCCTCCCCTGGGCAGAGGTCTTGCTGCTCCCAGGTATGTGTTGGGGACTTTTCCCCTCAGTTTGTCAAGAAAAAATTGCTGTCTAGTTGGTCTGAGTGTCTGTGAGAATGAGTGTGTTTGCTTGGGAAGATGGACTTGTGGAAACACGCGAGCGGAATTATTCTGATGTGGTATTTATTTGATCATTAAATTTGGAAATTAATTGTACTGATCTGTGTTCACAAATGGTGCTTTTTGTCAAAAGAGTAAGTAGTGTATGTTTTGGTGATGTTAAAAATTAAAAAGGCATGTAATTATTGGTTACACTGTAAATTCTACAGACAAACAGTTTTATCTGTCTTATGATGTAAGAGAAGGAAACTAAATCAGATTTAGTATTTTTTGTTGATTTAGTGAATTGAAAATCAGAGCTGATAAAGGGACATGGTAAATATTTTTGCTGTGGGTTTCCTAGCTGAGACATTTTACTCTTCTTAGATTGTTTTCTGTGATGCCCAGAGCAAGTCATCCTCAGCTGTGCGAGTCAATGAGCTAATGTTGCCTGTGCCCATGGGAGGCCTTAACCAGGTTCACGTGTGTGAAGCATCCAATTTTAAGAAGAATAAAAAAATATTAAGATGGCAATCAGAATTTTGTGTAAGTCCAAAAATAATTCGTTAAATCATGAGGAATAATATAATGCTTACTGTCCCCTAAAATAAAGCTCATGGCTGCATAGCAGGTAACTAGTTCTTTCATAAGACAGAATTCTGAAATAAAAAGGGTACTTTGAGGGTAAAAATCCTCACACCTTGGGACAAAGCTCTTTCTCTGGCTTGCTGCTTGTGGTAGCTTTGTTGGCAGAGTAGGGTAGAGGAAGAACAAATTCCCTGCTGTGTGCCAGGCTGAAGCCTGGCAGAGCTGCTCTGTGCTGCCCTGCCTGGAGGGCTGCCTGCTGCCGAGGGGGATGGGGCAGTGTTCTCCTCACCCACAGTCCCGGGTGGAGGGTCCCAGGTCCCACCTCATTTACCAGCTGACCCTTTCTTGAAGCAAATGCTGCTCCTGCTCTGTGCTTGGCATTCCCCCTTCCCGGCTGGCCCAGAGCCACTCTTGCCCACCCCCACCTACCCTCCCCTGTTGGAGACCTTTTCTCCAGGACTGCTCTGGTGCTCTCTGATGACTCCTCTGCTCTCTCCCTGCAGCTCTGAGGGTTTGGGTCTGGGACTAAACCGGTGGAGGACTTTGAGAACCTCTGAGGTGCTGCTGTGACACACCACTGGTTGTGGCCATGGGGCCAGCCTGGGTGCAGCCTCTCCCGGCAGTGGCTGGGCCTTTCCTGAGGAAACCCTCTTCCTCTGCAGTTGGGAAGCAGCCAGCATGGAGGGACAACTACAGGAACTAAGGAAATAGCTGCAGTATGCATAGCAATTAATAATAATTGATCTACTGTATTGGTTGTTGCTCTTAATTTTCAGCTTTGACAGGTTGTTATTAAAGGACCAGACATGTTTTAGAAATGGTGAGTGTAAACATTACTTCATCTCTTTGCTATGAGTACCTGGTAGAGTTCTGCTCCCTCTTCTTTTTATTTTTTCTTCTTCCGTAAGAAAAGAGGAATGTTTTCCCTTTGTGAATAGGTGTAAAGTACTAGCTTGTGCCAAGATGCCTGGTATTTGGCGTCCTCACATGCTTGCAGGACATGGACTGCATGTAAAGCAGGAGAAGTGTAGAGGGTTGGAACAATAGATATTGGGGAGTAATTGAAAGATTAGAAAGAAATCTCAGACGTAGCAGGGAGACAAAAATTATAATGAAACTAAAGGGAAGGAATAAGGGCAAAACTTTGCAGGGCAAAAGAAGCATTCCTTTTTTTTTGAGGGACAAACACAGTCATTCAGCTTTTCTTTTTTTCTTGACATTTATGTACTTTTAGTATAACAGGAGCATTGCAGTGCAGTTTTTTGGTAAGAACCTAGGTTAAAATAAAAATCTGTAGTGCTACTGTCCCCTTGTTCAATTCTGCACAGGCAGAGTGACGGAGAGAAAAAGATAATGACACCCAAAATGTTTTCCATTCTTCTGTATGAATCTCCTCTCTTCTGTACAAATTATTATTTGAAACCCAGTGAACTCTTTTCTAAAAAGCTCAGACTTAAGACCAGTTCAAAACTTCACATTAAGCAGCAAAAGTGACCAAAATCTCCTCTTTCTTGCAGCTTAGTTGAGTAAATAGGGGTTCCAGTTTGCCTGTTGCCCTGTGATGTGCTGGGTTCCTTGAGCAGGCTGCACAACTGCTGCCTGGCAGGTTGTCAGATTAGCTGGAGCTCAGGCGTTCCACCCTCCTGGGGCAGGAATGGGAGGCAGGAGAAGGTCAGTGCCCTCACTGAGGATCAGAGTAGTTCAAGCCTTGCTCTGGAGTAGCTTGAATCCACCCCCCCTGATTCGTTTGGTGGAAGGGTGCCTGCTTGCCTAAGGAGTCAGAAACAACTGAGCTGATGCTGGCCCCACTGGTTCTTCCTTTCCTGCAGAATATGGTGTGGGTTTGGTTGCATCACTGCTCACAGCCCTGTGGGCCGGGGCTGGACCTTTGTCTCCAAGGCAGAACAGCATGGCCCATTCTGTGCTCGGGGGCTGTCACAGAGGATGAGTGCAGTGCCTGGAGCTCCTGGGGGCTCTCGCTACAGGCTGGGGAAGGCCAACCCAGTGGCTTAAATGGTTAAAATACTCAGAACCTGAAAAAGATTGGAGGTAGGGAATTCATCAATCCACAGAGGAAGCGCTGATGTTAAGGGACCTTTGTCTGCCTCTGACACTACAAAGGTACTTTGAAATAAATTTAGGTGAATTACCATTTCCTAAAGAGAAAAAATTTTCAGAATTCTTAAATTCTGTAATAATTTCTTAATAGGATTTTCCCCCCATAAATGAGCATTAGTGAAACTTCTCAGGAGAATAAATGATCTTCCGAAGTCTATAACTTTAGAAACACAAATTATTGTTTGGAATACCTCAATCTAAAAGATCTCTTTCTATTGTTGAACACTCTATTTCTTCTTAGAAGGAATGTGTAAAAATATGTCATATCAGATTCTGTCACAATGAATAGACTTCACAACTATTTTATTTAAAAATTAGTTCTAATATGAACAAATAAATATACTCCCAATTATGTTTGAACAAGACTTAATGTTTATACTTTATTTTGCATAACAATTCTGGGGCTTCTAAAACCTCAGGAATTTTTTCCAGAGTAACTGTATGTCTAACCTTGGAACCTAAAAGAAATAATTTTTGAACTACTGTAATGTAACACATGTTGTGCTATACCACTGGCACTTAGTGCTGCATTAGGTTTTTCCTGTAACACAGAAATCCCAAATTTTCACCCAAAACATTTGTAGGAACTTCGAAAATAATTTTTATTTCCTACTGAAAACAACCATCAAGATTTTATTTACAAAATAGAAACTCAGGTTTTATGTAGCTACATTAACAAGTTCAACAAAAATGTTTTAAAAGGAAATTTCTGCCTTGTATGTGGGCTTAAAGAAGACCCCAGGAAGATCTTATTGTGTCCTTGCACTACTTGAAGGGGACTTATAAGAAAGATGGGAACAGACATTTTAGAGGATCTGTAGTGAGTGGACAAGGAATAATTGTTTTAAACTAAAACTTCAGCCTAGATACAAGGCAGAAGTTTTTCATGAGGAAGGTGGTGAAACAGCAGAACAGGTTGCCTGGGGAGGGGGTGGATGCCCCATCCCTGGAACCATTCAAGGTCAAGTTGGACAGGGCTCTGAGAAGCCTGAACTCGTTGAAGATGTTCCTGCCTCTTGAAGGACAGTTGGACTCGATGACCTTTAAAGGTGCCTTCCAAACCATCCTGTGATTCTAAGAATTACTTTTGGAAATTGGGATGAGTTTCCCAAAAGATCTTATTTTGTTTATCATATATGAATATTTGGTTGACCAAGGAATCAGCCTTTTGGGGACAGAAAATGAGGACTGGCTGGTCTCCAGGCGTCACTGAGATTTTTTTATTTCTTGTTCAAAATCAGTCACTAATGGGATGCAGACCAGGACACACATTCACGCTAATGAAGGTTTATGAGGCTGCTGCTGTTCTCTCATTTCATTAACCCTGCTGGGGGCCAGTCACATGCTCTGAGTCAGGTGAGGCAGGGGCTGAGCACTTGGGCAAAATCCACCCCTCCCAAGGGCAGCAAGGTGGATGAGGAGGGGAACAAAGCATTTTCAGGAAGTGTTTCACCAGCATGGTCCTATTCAGAGCAGCTGCCTGCAGCCTCATGTGCACTGACACACTGCCTGCCCTCCCTGTGCAGGGACGCACCACCAGATTGACATCTGCTGGTGGGAATGTCCTAGCAATAGTTTTTTTGGAGGTCTGCTAATTTGACAGAGATCTCTCATTTTTCAGATGACTCAAAAAAGCCCAGCTTGGTTATGGAGGGCTGATACGGTGTCGGGATGTGGAGGTCACGGCTTGCTGCTTGGATGGAATTCTTTGAAGATATTGCTGCTCAGGAGATGTGACGGACAAACTATAAAGACACAACCTGATGCTTGCCAAAGTGTGTCTGAAAATGGTGTTGTGCTTGATCTGTGTGTCAAGCCTCTGCCCTTTGTAAATGCCTCTTTTAAAGCTATATGTGTAACCCTGCATTTACAAAGTACTGCCACAGCCGGTGCTGCGAGCATCATTGATGAGATCTCATAACAATTACTTAAATGGTGTGCCAAGAGCCAGTTTTTTCAGATTAACAGTGACAAATACAGCCAGGAAATTTGGCCTGATAGCAGACTACGAAGCTGCAACAGTAAATAGTCATTTGAAAACTTCACACAGTAGAAATAATTTTAATTCCTTTTCATATTTATATCAACAGTAAAGGAATTCAAGGACAAGAATGAGAGATTAAAATGCTGTTTGGAAGAATGAATGGCCCACTGCATGTTTGAGTAAACAGATCAGCTTCAGGTTGTTTTCAGGAAGACTTGTAACTGGAGAAGCTGTGACCTTCCTCCTCTGTGGAGTCTGTCAGCGACTGCTGCATGGGGCTTCACATTCTGCAAATGCAAAGGGGATCAGGCCCCAGGGGCAGCACCAGCCATGTGTGCTGTCCTTGTTGGAGTCACGCAGACTTGACTGATTTTACCTGGGAGGTTGAGGTGATTCTTTTTGCATATGAAGTTCCACCCTTACTGTCACTGAATGCTGAAGGGCAGCCCATTGAGTCCAGGAGGAGGAGGCAACGTCCCGCCTCTGCTTCCCAGAAGACTTGTTTCTAATTTCTCAGCTTCTCACATCTAGAGAAACTGCACCAAGTTTCAGTGCCTGGTGCATAGTAGGTCCTTTGCTCCTTACCAGGAAAAGGGGAAATGTGACCCCCAGTAGCCCTTTGTGCCAGTTTTGGCACTTTGTGAATATAATATTTACTATTAAGATTGTGCTGTTTTAGTCAGATGGCAGATTTGGGGAATACCAGCATGCAGAACAGCTTGTGATCTTAAGATGTCATTGTGTCTGTGATGGAATGAGCTATGGGAAGCCTCCTGTGGGTTCAGGACCTCAAGAGCTCTAGAGGTAGCTATGAAGACTGCTTGGCAGATGGACCCATCAAAATGTGTGTTTTCTCCAGAAAAAAATGTGCAAACCTCTAGGACATAATAATAGGAGAGAGGAAAGAGTTAAATTAACGAAACTGCCTCATCATCACATGTCAGAAGAGAGAAAAAAATGGTGGAGGAAATGAGGATAGGGATTTAAATTTCAGGTTTTCACCTGCCAATTCCATTCATATAGACTAGACACCCCTTTTACAGCTGTGGGTTTGATAAGGTCTAACACAGGTGTTCTGTTGGGTTTTTTTCCATGGCATTAATAAGGTTTTTCCTAAGGAAATCATGCCAGAGACAGGATTTTTGACATTGCTTTATCAATCCCTGTATAACTTCTGAATTTTGGGCCAACTTCTAACCAAATTTGGTTGCTCTTAAAAGTGATGTGAAAATAGCTGGAGAGAAAGAGGAAAGAACTTTAACTTTTACTGAGGGAAAAACTATATTCATTAGAGAATCCTCTGAGGATTTCAATCTTGGGACATAAAATCTATGAGAAATAGTATTTTATTTTGCTGCTCAAAGAACTATTTGTCTTAACATCTTAACAAGATCTTTTAAAAGTTACATTTAAAGAGAACTCTCTCTCTAATTTTGAGGCTATTAATCCCTTGTGCTACAAATGTTTATGTGCAAGACTAGTCTTGGCAGATCATTAGGCTTTAGAGCTATTCCCCATTAAGCCCATGTATAAATACTTGCAATATCAGGTCTTTGCTGAAACTAAATAAATGCTAGCAAGAGCTTTTGACTGTGGCTGGAATTAGTTGTCTTCAGTGATGGTGTATCATGCCCTCCAAGTTCTTAATGAAAGGAAAAATGGCAACGTTCAGCTTGCTCACCATACAGAGATCTGAAGTGATATCCTTTGTAAGGAGACTTACTGACCCTCTGCTCCAGCACAGTATAGCTGGGAAAAACAAACTGGGTAAATTAGATAAAGAAATTTGATTTTATGAATTATGGTGGTAGGAAAATGCCTGCAAAGTGCAATTCTGTTTATATAGTTAAAAAATTGATTAATGTTCTATGGCTATTTACACAAGGGAATGGAAGCTGAATCAAATGTTTAAAAAAACCCCAAAAAACAACAGAGTTTCTCTTGATTATTTAGAAAACACGAAAAAATACCACACTGATGTCAGACTGGCACTGTTTTTCAAGATTTAAAATTAGCATTGAACAGTCTGTTCTGGGAGCCCATGGTTTTGGTACATTTTTTTTCCACCGCAGTCAGCCTGGATTGACTTGCACTGCTCTCCTTGCTTCACGTACAGTGGCTGCTCAGTCAGGAATGCAAAACTACAACGAACAACAGGGAGGAGGAATTATTAGGATTGTTTACAAATTTTGATTTGCATGAGGGAGCAGAGATGTTGACAGTTATACTTTGAGAATCAAACTACCACAGCTGGATAAACATGTGCTGGATATCTCAAGGCCTTGCTTTCTCCCACTCCCATGGCAGGGAATGAACCAAATGCAAGTCCAACCTAATCTGAAAAATAATAGAACAGCTTTCAACACAACCTATTTATCTGTGAGGTCAAAAAGCCTCAGCCTAGTTACACTCCTAGACAGGCTCTTCTTGACAACATGGTCATACTATCTCAGGGGCTGGGAGCTGTAGTGTTACAGACCACCCAGAATTATTGCTCCCACAAGGCAATGATAATGGTGCTGTGATTTCACTGCCTACAGACCTGAACTAACATTTAATAGCTTGGGTAGCCATGGGAAACCTACTGAATTGTTGTGTTTTATGGATCACTTTTCCTGGGTACTTTTTAGGCACTGATAAAACTATGTAGCTTGGAAAAGTAAAGAAGAGTTGTAAGAAAAGAAATGAATAAACAAATTGGTACTGGCTTGCAGGGCTTAAGCAAAGGTAGCTGTGATTAATGTTATTAATGGACAGGTTTCATCTTCTTGGGCTTTGGTGTGTTTGACACACCAGAATTCTGTCAAACTCCTTAGAAGTAGAATACCTGATGGTTTTTAAGGTAAAAATAAAACAGGGTATTCTCTGGAATGAAAATGTGAATGAATCCCAAATGCAAAGGGCTCTCAGTTTTCTCAATCTGTAGACAAACCTTCTGGGGCTTTTGGGTGCACCAGCAATGTAAGTATGAGTGCAGGCTACAGGAAATAAGCGCTTGTCAAAGCTGTGCTAACCTTGTGTTGAGAGAAGTTTGTAGAAATAAATTTCTGTAAATCTATTCCTATTGGTGAATGATCTTCAAGTTGATGGACCATTCCCTATGTAGGTCTGTTTGAAAGAAAACAGCAAAAACAAAATAAACACAAACACAAACCCCAAACAAACTTAAGAATGTTTTTGTAGAGGTTGGGTTCCTCTGAAGTCAAAAGAAATTCTGCCATAGGTTTAAATGGGAGCAGATTTGACTTAAGAAAGGAGCAGTTTTCATGGGAAAATATTTGTACACATGGAGATCTGTTTGGGTAAGAGCTGATTTATATGTTCAAGTGTCTGTTTGCATAAAGAAGTTTATTTGGGCCCAGCTGTTCATAAATACTGCAAGGTGCATGTAAGACTCCTTTTCTCTATTACTGTTTGAAAAAGTCTGTTACCATCCAGCTGGAGCTGCAAAGTAATATGATCTCTTTTGTCTTTTTCTTCTTGCCCTCCAAGCTCCTTCACATCCCAAATCCAATGAGATACCTATGAATTATGGGAGCTATCATGTTGATTTCCAGGTAAATCTTTCATATCTACAAATAGCTTTTTGTTACAGTCATGCAGGCATGAGTTATGTTACCTAGTAGGTTGAGATGAATCTTTTTATATCATGTTCCATTCTGGGTAATTAATAGCACATACTTCAATCAACATTCTTTCTCTTTTTGTGGGTTGTTATGTTGGGTTTTGGGTATTTAGATGGTTATGGTTGATGTTTGGGATTTTTTTTTTTAGTGCATTAGGACATAGTGACTCATATCTGTATGTTTGTGGTGGGTTTTGAGTGAGTGTTTTGTTTGTTTCATTGGACACATTTTCAATTCTGAATACTGAAGTCACGTCTAGCACCAAACGGGAATGGTGCCATCATTGTCTTCCCAAGAAGCTCCCAGATTTTGGACTGCAATTCTACTCTCTGAATTGCAGTTTAATATAAGCACAAACACTGCCATAAATATCAGATAGAACTGAATTCCCAGTGGGTCCTCCGTGGCCACACCTGGTGTTATGACCCCCAGTGTGTGAGTACTTCCTTTAAAATCTGCTTTCCAGTGATGATTAGCTCTGGTGTCGGGGAAAGCACACATGGAGGAGGAAGAGGAGGCAGGAAGTGCTCTGATGTTTCCCTCCCAGCTCCTTCAAGTGACTTTGATCCCAAACAGTCTCAGAATTCAAAGCCTTTCATAATCCTCAGTGGTTGTAAAGATGAGTATTGGAGTTTGGGATTTGTTTTTAGTTTGTTTTTAGTTTGTTTTTAGTTTTGTTTTTAGTTTGAACTAATCTCTTAGAAAAAGAGAATGTTAGCTGCAGATTGTCAATAATGCTTCTATATGGCTAGAAATGTTTAGTTTTCGTTGCAGTCTGTGATCTACTTTGAATGCTGCAGCTCTTGTTTACTATTTTCTTATGTATAAACCTTGTCATGGATACAGAGATTTCTGTGTGATTTTCTCTTTTGAATATATCTTATTAGTCATAGATTTCTTTGGGGTTGGGGTTTTTTCCCTCCTTGTTTTGTAAACCACAGAGAAATATCCCACTCCTTGTGTTGTTGTTAAGTTCTTGAGCAGCATGCCAGAAGAATGTGGTGTCATAGAAACATCTCTTCCCATCGGAGCAGATAGATTCCACAGCCAGAAGTGTGTGGGTTTGGTGTGCTGTTCTCGGCAGCCTGACTCATGTAGCCCAGGAACAGGGCTCCTCTGCAGCATTGATCTGGCAGTGTGTGGCCCTCCTAATATCTATACAAATTGGAATAAACTTTGGTGTTCTTCCAAAGATGGATGGTTTGGGCTGTGATGCACTCCTTGGTCTGATCTTCAGAGAGAACTGTAAAGTCTTTCCCTGTTTCTTTTTCTGGATGAAGAAGTCTTGTTGTTGAAAGACCCAGATACTTGGTCTTGTTTGAAAATTGGCCCAAGTGCTTTCATTTGAGACAGTGCAGGATGGGATATGTGGCATCGGCCCCCCACTGATGTGATCCCCCGGTATCAGACAGGGCATTGTCTCCAGTTCCTGTTCTTTGTCACCTTCCTCATCTCAGCCAAGTCCTGGGTGAAGTGTCCTGCTCTGCTCTCCTGGGCACAGCCACTGGCTGGAGGCACTCGAAACATCCCCTGTTTCCTCTGAACCCTTTAGGTCTAACCTCACCACAGCTGAGTCTCCCTGTGCAATTTGGGAATGCCCAGTACAGCTGAATCCAGCAAACCACCTGTGAATTATTCTCTGTGTGTTGTATTATCTCTTTTGATGGGTTGCTTGGAAAGCCTTAAGAAGAAGCTTGTATGTTTTCCAGCTATCTGGTATTGCCCTGGATGTGGGTATTCTCTTCTAAGGGGAGAGACTGATCTTCCCATGCTCCAAAAGACCAAGAAAATGTTCCTGTCTGAGATCTCCTAGTAATCTGAGCGCAGCTTTTGCTCAGAGAGTGGAGTATTAAAAATACTCCAAGATGTGAGAGGAATTAAATCATTACTGTGAAAAGAATCCCTTTTTGTTTGCTCTGGATAAGCCTAGGTTTTATTACCTTTCCCCCCTGATTTTGGAATGGGGCAAAACTGGTAGAAAAGTCAGTTGTTCCATGGGAAATACCCATTTTGAACTTGCAAAAAGATGTTCATTTGTGATCCTAGGAAAGTCTTTGATAAATTCAGTCAATTTTTAAAAAGATTACTGTATTCTTATTGCACTGACTGACAGCTATATTTGATGTTTTCAAAGACACTCTATTGCTTTGTTGAAAGCTCAAAGTCTGTTTTTCACTTGGGAGTTACTCATGGGTAAAGTTCTCTACTGAGAGAAGAATCATGTGTGTGCCTTGAACATCATCAAGGAATCAGCTGCATCTTTCCCCCTTGCACATGAAGGTTTCCCACCCCTGGAAGAGCAGCTTATATGCCTCACATCCCGAAGCTGTACAAACACAATGTGTTCAAGTTTGGGGTTTGTTTATTTGTTTGGTTGGTTTTTTTCCAATGGGGATGATAGAGCCCTTCATTACAATTATCTGCTCCTGTTGATTTCCCACTTGTCAAAGCAGTCCCTGGCTCTTACCTTGGAGATGAATCTCAGCCCTGTGGCAGCAGAAACTAAAGAGTTTGAAGGGGCAGAGGGAATCTCTGTGCAATCATTGCAAACAATGTAATGCTGGGCAAGAAACACTGATGTGTGACAGCACATGGCAATGCAGCAGACACGTGTGCTGTCCTCTGCTTTTTGAGAAGCATCAGTTTGTGTCCAAGGAAGAGAATATACTGCCCTGCTCAGGTATTCAAGGATAACAAAGTCCTAACCATAGGTCCACAGGGGATATTGTACTTCTACCAGACATCCAAACATGGACATTGGCCTTTTTTAATGTTCTAGAAGTTGAGTTTTGATTTAAATAATATATTGGATATTAAATTAAGCCACAGTGTAACTGTAATTTACATGAAGGACTTACTTAAAGAAAAGGAATAGATGCATCTAATCCTCTGAATAATTTTAGTGTTTTTCCCTCTGAAAACCAGGTTTGGCCTTGGGAAGGAGATCTATTTTTATCTTCAGAAATCTGCTATTTATCTTGTAACCATAAGAGATGCAAGCATGGATCTCAGTCGACTTTCAAGTCACATGAAAGTGTCCAAAATATTTGCAGTGAAATGTTCTGCTAGGAAACAGCTTTCAAAATTTCATCTAATGATGGAAAACAATCTGTCTTGCCAAAAGTTTCCCT
>NW_008238440.1:3708468-3776649 GCF_000691975.1 Corvus brachyrhynchos | reverse complement strand
TGTCTAACAAGATTTTAGTTTAAAAAGTCTATTTCCTACACAATAGCAGAACAGCTGCATTTGGAATGCAAGGTGTTTTCAGATTTTGCCGTGTGGGAAACCTGTATTCAAACACTCCTGCAGTTAATGTAACTGTTTGTTATGCTTCTCTGTTTGCCAAATGTAATATTTTTTCTCTACTAGTATTCATCTGTTGGTGGTTTCATTGTTTCTTCTCAGTTATATCAATACCTGAGAAATGGCCACATACACATGAAATTTGAAATTTAGTTTTGATGCAAGATAGTAACATCATCTTCAGAATATTTTTGAAAGCATGGAGGGGTGGGGGTGCATGTGTGTTTATCAGCTTTTTAAACACAATGTGATTTTTTTCTCCTGAATAAAAGTATAAATTGTACTAAATACATGGTGGGTCTGTGTCAGGCACTGTCTCTCAAGTGCAAGGAATACACTTGCCAGGAATTCACTGATCCAAAGGTTACTGCTAGTTAATTTTAATAAACATGGTAAAAGGCTCTTCCTGACTTTAATATTTTTGCCCCAGTTTTTCTTGTACATGTGGATTTTATCCAGTGATTCTTCATGACCAGCAACACAGAAATTTGCTGGTCTCCTAAGTATTACAAATATTCTATCTGTGCTTTTGTATCCAAGACAATAACTTTTCACACAGCACAATTCAAAGTGATGCGACCACAGGGAATAAGGAGAGGAGATAAATGCTAAGATTAGAGATCGTCAGACTATTTGGGGCTGAAAAAAATGTAATTGAAATGCATCACTTTACTGGAGCATCTCTGGGACCAGGAGATGGAGGAGGAAACATTGGGAGAAGAAAGATTGCTTACACTTGGGACATGGGAAAACAAATGCCTGCTGCGTTTGAGATAAAGCAGATTTTCAGTCCAGGTCTCTGGAATATGGCAAGAGAAATCTTGAATACGGGGATCCCACATCCCAGTGAAGTCCCCAGCATGTTCTCTTGTGGTTTTGATGGCCATTTCTGTTCATTGAGAGGAATTGTGCCAAAATATCCATGTTTCTTTTCCTATGCAGTGTGGTACCATGGAAAAAGTAAAAAAGAGTGCATGATACAGATCTTTCTGGTTACCACAGAAGATTCCCCTTGTCCTTGATCTATCTGTTCCAGTGAGGATTGAGTCAAGCTACTCATTAGGTCTGGAGCTGGCTTGTTCTTTGAGTGTGATTTCTGTGGGAGATAACAGTGCTCAGCTGCTCTTTGGGACCTTCTGGCTGGAGTCACCTTGGTCATCCCTCTCTGTACCAGTGCATTTCTCTCCCGCAAGCCTTGTGTTCCTCACAGGCTCCACCACTGGAAATGTTAAAAAAGAGATTTTGTTCTGCTCTGCTGTCATTTTTGGGAAATGAGTGACATTAGAACTACTGACTGGACTGGCTTCCAAAAGAGTGAATCTGAAGCTATGAAAGGAGCTAGAATTGAGGCAAGAAAAGCAGTAAGGAAAATAGATGTGAAATAATAGCACCAAATTTTGTACCTCAGAAAATTTTGTGATATTTGTCAAACGTGTCTTTCCAAAAGGTGTTAGCTGTCCTTAACTGAGCTAAAAAGTGGTGTGGGATGATAAAAGGAGTGTACTGGTAACTAATCATAACTAAAACCTGCTGCGTCTGAGCTCAGAAGTGCTTGCCCCCAGGCACTCTTCTTCTTTCTTTTTTTTTTTTTTTTGGTTCACTGAAATGAATGGCTCGTGATGCTCTTAAATTGTGCCTCCCTTGGAACTTAGAGTAAATACACGTCACCCAGCCAGTTTCAAGCCTTGATTAAGGTTTTAAGTGGGACAACATTATTTTTTTCTGGTGTTGAAGAGCCAGCTTGCAGGTTACTGTGGTGTCATTTGACTTCAGCAAGACACCACTCTGAATACTACCATTTGGGCATGGAGCAGCAGGGATGTGCTGGTGTCCAAGGCCAGCAGCCCTGTGGAAGCTCCGATCAAGGCTTTGTCAGATACAGAAACTTCATGTCAGTCTCACTTCTAACATTTGCTGATAATATCATACTTTATTGATTTATAACAGAAATCCTTCATCCTTAAGTACCAGCAGCATGATTCTCACACATGGTTTGTGAGGGTCTTTGCTTGGTTAATCTTCACACAAAGTTTGCTTGCTGAAGTGCAGTCCTTATGTCCACTTGAATGGTTCCCTTTTAACCTCATCACTGTTCTTAAGAGGGGAATAAATGTGCAGTGAAAAATATCCTCTCCCTTATCTCACAAGCATTGGTGAGGATACTGCCATGGGAAGCATAGTCCTTGGTTGGGATTCTGTCAGGAAAAGCCACAGAGATCTTGTGTTGTAGTTCAATTCATTCAGAAACCCTCATTCTGATACCTTTATTAAGAAGTTCTATGTTAGACAGAGTTGGATTTACATAAGTAGTAAATATTATATGTTTGCCCATCTAGAGTTGTATTTTCTCTCTCTCTACAGACATGTGTTTCTAAATCTTACCTGGTGTCTATCACCACAGAGTCAATCAGCATACTGACAGCAACAAATTATTTCTTGTGATAGCACTGGGAAGTAGATATTGCTTTCCATGGACGGGTTACTGGGACTTAAGCAAATTGCTCGAAGACAGACAGTGAGAGAAGGCAGGAGCAGATGTGCTAAGTATTGTCCCTGTACCCACTCCTCAGGCAGTGCTGCATGAGGGAGCTGCTCTCTGTTCAGCTGACAGGAGCCCACACTGCCTCCCTTCAAAACTTTATGATAGCAGACTTGGAAGCAAATGTCTCTTTGTGCTTTGAGCCCTATTCCTTTTGGAAATCTCAGCTTTGGAAATTTGTTCTGTGCAGGATTGGAGGGAAGCTCAAGTGTCAGAATGCAGTTCTCATCATTGTTATCATTTTGTTGACTCTTCAGCACTGAGGTTTGGTGTTGGCTTGCTTGTAGCCATAAAAAGACTGCAGAGAATTCTTTTCAGTATGTGTGTAGGCCTGGGCAAAATGTCCTGCAAGATTATGAGAGGCTTTAACTGTGAGAAAGAGTTCTTGCTGCTCGTCATATAAAACTTATTAGCAGTTCTTAGGAATGAAGCTATTTCATCTATTTAATTCCTTTCAGAATATCCACTTGATGTGTTTATTTGTGGAGCTGCAGTGCTTTCTTGGTCCTGTGTATAAATACTGTCCACTCATTCTCTTTCCCAGTGTAACTATGTGATCATGGTTGTAAGCTGTTGTTCAGCTACTTAGGATGAATGCCAGTGTAACTACAAATGATGCACTTCTGTGCTGATAACAGCCCTGTTACCTGTGTTTTGCTTTGCTTGTGAGAGGTACCTGTTTAGTGTTACCTGGTTAAGTCCCAAACCAACGGCTTTACTGCTGCCTGGATTCCATCAAGTCTCTGTTTTCACAGTGGGAAATCAGGAGGACTAGATCCTGCAAGAATCTATTCATTTAGTTGAAATTAGCAGTCAGGATTCTGCTCAGAAATTATTTACCCACTGTCAAATACTTGCCAAGGGATGCTTTGATCCATGAACGGGATATCCTTGTGACCTTTGTGAAACTCCTTTCTATAAAAACAATTTTTTTTAACTTCATAAAAGCATATGAACTAGTTTCAATTTCTAGAGTGAGACTTCAGAAGGTAGAGCATGCAGAAACAAATAAAAACCAGTATGGGAGGGGTATGTGTGTATTTGGAAATTACTGATTGTACCCTTCCATTTTGTCTCCAGGATTTTTCACTCAGTCACAGGGATTTATCTTGTGATGGGGCACACCAGTGATTCCTGCACAGGAAGCCACGATATGTACATATGGTCTGTGCCTGCACTCTTAGAGAAAACCAGAAGATGTGGGAGGCTTTTTCTTAGAGTGCTCTGCCAGATTGCCAGAAATGTCCCATCTCCAAAAAGTCACAGTGGATAATACAAGCTTTTGCTGTTTTGGCAATATTATCATAGTGCTGTGCCACAGGCAAAGCAAGAAAGCACAGATGCATGGTTCAGGTCAGTGAAGGTTTGTGTATGGACAGAGAAACTCTTCTGGATGGAAACAAGGTTCAGCATTGCTGACCTTGCTGGTGAGGCCAGCTGTGGTGCTCCCTGGTTGCCCACAGGAGGGACAATATGCAAAGATCTGAAAGGAAGGGAAGAGAAGGACTGGGACTGGGGTGGGCCCCTGTAAATGAGCCATGATGACAGTTGTCAGCCGGGAACTCAGGCAAAGCCAGGCGTGCACGCAGCAGAGCTGCCAGCCCATCTGGCTGTCAGGGCTTGGCACCCCTGGCGTGCTAACTGCCACAGGCATGCTCCCAGGGCTGAGCTCCTCCTGCAGAAAGGCAGATGTGCTGGGAGAGGTGCAACAAGCTTCCTTCACAGCAGACATGTGTCAGGTCATCTTGGTCCCTTTCTCCTGCAGAAAGGTACCTGTGTTAGTGCAAGGCTGTTTGGTTCGGCTGGAGTGTGCATGGCAAAGTGATAACAAACAAAGTACCTGGAAAATAAAGGAGGCAGGTACCTGAGCACAAATCCTTGAAGCTCTTAAAACCTCACCTGGAATGTGATTTAGCAACTGAAATCTTTTTACATGCAACTGACTTCTTGGGCCTGCAGTCAGTATAGTCACGGGCTATGCTTTCAGGTATTTAAGCTGTAGCCATATAAGCTTCTATATATCTTAATTCCTTTTCCCATCCTTGTATCATTTCAGAGCTTGTGGCTATAGCAAGAAATGAATGTGGAAGAGGGAGTGTTCCTTAGGTTCTATTTATTTATTTATTTATTTACTACTCCTCATGAGCCCTATGAAACATTCACAACTATGGAAAGACTGTCGGTAATTGGTGGGGGAGAGGGAGGGATGGAAAAGAGGCTTTCTGATCTGTTTTAGTCCTCCAAGATAGCAAAAAATACCCTAAAAACTGCAAGAGTAATCCGGGAGTAGGACATTTACTATTTCCCCATTGTATGCCGCCACTGCTGCTCTGGAGATTTTAAAAGCCCCCAGTGGCTTGAAAGGTAGATGTGACATTGAGCAGGGAGTTCTGATGGGAGACTCTCCCAGGCCCGTGGAAGTAAGTAAACGTTCTGGGGCAGCTGTTCTGTGTCACTGCTGTCACGCTGTTGTTTAACTGGAGGCAGGAGCACCGGGAGGGATGGTGCTGCACAGAGCTGCTCCCTGCCAGTCCTGTGGGGAGCCTCACCTTCCTCTGGTGGATAAGGAGAGTTTGACAAATACAAAGGGAATCCTTAATAAGGCATTAATTCAGGACTCTGCTTGTTTCACACCACAGTGCTCCGCTGTGGGAGTGTTTTAGATGGAGTGAGTTATAAATGGCAAACTCCAAACCTCCTGATGGTCTACTGAACACCATCACCCCTGTGAGCTCTCTGCTGCTCAGGAGATACTGTCAGGACTTGGTGTTGGAAATGGTGATTGTTCTGCTTGCTTATGGCATGATTCATAGGCTTAAAGTTAAGCTGATACTTTAGGACTCTACTCAGTATCCTTTTTTGGAGAAAGAGGGTTTTGGGGGAAACCCAAAATATTCTGCTGTCTTGAGTTGATTGTCACTGTCTTTCAGCAGTAAGGTGCAATTTAAGACATCTTTGATAACTTAATTCTCTGTTTCATAGATATACACAAGCAAAGAGCAAGAAAACATACAGGCTTTCTCATTAGTAAATTTGCCTGAAGTTTAACAGGTTTGTTGGAAAAGCAGGGCATAAAAGGGGGGTTGCTGCTGTCATGACAAACGGCTTTACTGGAATGACATCTATAAATGAAGATTTGAGATGAATTTTACTCTTTGTGTTAGAGTTGCTGTTTCTTATTTTTCAGTTCATTGTAGACTTAATCATGAAACAGAATAACTAATAGACTGTCTGACTCTTAATTACAAGTGAAGAGCAGAGATGAAGGAACTTTTGTGGGTTTGGCTGAAAGGAACATTTGCCTTTAATGTTCAGCATTAAAAATGACACTTCAGGGAATTTTTTCATTTTTGCTGGTTTGAGAAACAAGACAAGCTGAGAAAAAGTCTCCAGCAAGTCAACAAAAAATAAAGTGACCAGGGATTAAATTAATATTTTTATATGGTACAGGAAAACTAACCTTCCAAAAGCCATTTTTTAAAACGTCTCTCCTATTCAAGGCAGAGCTGTATTCGTTGTGGTTATACTTTATTATACAATGTTATCTAGGAAATTGAGATTTGGGGGGATTTGAGAATGGGTTCCCATTTCTAAAAGTGTTCCACATACATTAGAAAACACCACGGTTGCTCTGGAAGAGCACTTGCAGGTGTCTCTCCCTGCTAACCAGCTGGAGCAAGAGCACTGGTGCCGACACTTTCATTTAAACACCCTAAGATTTTATTTTCCCTTGATGTCCTTCTGATCCTTTCTCTTGAGGAACTGAATGAAGTGAAACCATTACTGTAAACATAGAAGATATTCAGTGATGTTCCTAAGAGCACATTTTTGGCAGCAGTAAGCTTTTCCGGATAGCTGCTGAAGAATTTACAAATCTGTCACATCTGAATCCATTTTGTGAACCTTTCTTGAGGCTGCACCTGCCTCCCAGGGACAGGGAAAAGGGAGAGGCTGTAGATATGTTATCCATTTGCTGATGCTCCATTAGAGCTGAAAGGGAACAGCCACGTGTTATGGTCTGATTACAACACCTTGGGTGGCAAAACATCGTGCTGCTTGTGAGGGAGCACTCAGTGAGTCAGTTCTGCTTTCTGCTGTGTTTTCCCCAACCCGGACTACAGGGATGGGGTTTTTTTTTCTGAGTGAAGTGTAACTTTCTCCAAGTTATTCTTGCTGAGAAGAGAGAACAAATAGTCAAGTAGTGAAGATTGAGTCACCGAATGGGAGAAAGATTCTGGCACTGCTGTATTTATCCTGCACTGGAACTGCTACTGGAATAAAGAGGGCAGCAGCGAGTCACGATCGTGCGGCATCGCAAGGGGTGGGAGTGGGCATGCAGGTAACCCAGCAGAGACTTTGGAAAGCCTGGAATGTGAATTGTGCTAATTCATGTTCATGAAGTGCATATTTGCTGGTCAATTGTGGGTCATAGTAACTCTTAACTGCAAAATTTTCCAAGTGTTTGTCTATAAAATGTGGAAGTTTTTTTATTATTAGGATTTGATAGATTGTCTGTTGTCCTGTTAGATTCAGGTATAGAAAATTAATTTAAAGCTTTCAAAGTGAATTGATCATTGCTCCAGCTCAGCAGCTCTGGAAATGAATGGAAGTTCTTTTAAGAACAACACAGACTTCTTGGTTTGTTCCTGTCTGCTGGACAGTTTTGCCCCGCAGCACTCCTGACACTCGCTGGATGATGTGACTGTCACAGGAAGACTGCAGCTCACTTGGTTTTAATGTTTCTCCAGTCCCAGGTACAACCAGTTTGATGTGAGCAGCCACTTACTGGTGGAACTGAATGCTCTGAAATGGCAGAGGGGATCATTTCTTGGTAACAGCTTTTGGTCAGCCAGAAAAACAAAACCAGACTGGTGGAGTCTGGATTTAGATTTTTAGATGCAGATGCTTTATAGCCCCTTTGGCTTCAGTCAGACCTACCAGAGAGGTAGAGATCTGTGAGGAATCAACTACCCATGTTCTTCTCTTTTCCACAGTTTTGGGAGGGATCTCCTAACCCACTGTGTCCCTAGGGACTTTATTAAAAAAACACATGGACATAGGTATTTACATACATACAAACACAAATGTATTCTCTAAAGCATAAATGCTTTCTAATTCTTTTTGAAGGCCTCATTTCAAGGCTGGCAGTGACTTGAAGGCAGAGCAACTACTATTTTTTACTAATTGTAATATCTGTTTTTAAACACCTGTTTCTAGTGGGAATGGAATAGAGAAAGCCCAGAAAGACTTTAAGGTAAGTCCTGAACAGTTCCAAATGTAATTCATGATGTAGCCTCATAGAGGCTAATGTGGCTTTACAGATACAGAAGGCATCTGTACAAATGCAAGGCATTTCTTTACTAACAAAGTAGTTATTTGCAAGTAACTGTTGGGTTTTATTAGCTCTTCCCCCTTTTTCATGGCATGAACATTTCGCTAAAATAGTTTGAAGCAGCCTAAAGCTTTACCCACAAGTAGTGGTGACACTCTGCAGTGCAATCTATCTTCACAGTAATGCGTAACAATACATTTTGTTCCTTCTCCTGCTTGTTCCTGCTCATTCCTGTGCAAATCTCCTGATAAAAGCCTGTGTTTATCTAGGAAGGTAGCAATATATATCTCTCTCACACCTAGCTAAATAATTTTTCACATGGCAGCTTTAAAAGCCTCTGGGCTTATCAGTGGAAAAAATGCTTGGAAACAGAGATTTAGTACTTAAATTAGTTCTATCAGCACTCCTTTTTTTTTTTTGTTGGCTGGGACTTGTTCTCACAGAACTTCAAGCTGGATTATTTGTGTTAAACTTCCTGACTGAATTCCGAACAAGTCATCTCTCCCCACAACGCTGACCTTTAGTACGAGGCCAGTATAATTTTAATTTGTTTCAAGTTTCCCTTGTAAGCAAGAGAACAAGAAATCATATCCCTCTAAGACCTGGTTAGCTAGCTGCATGGCAGAATATTTTCAAATTCTAAGGGGAAAAAACCCCAATAAAGTTGGATATTCCAAACTGGCATTCAAATGGCATGCATCCTGAGTGGAGTTAGCTCTACCATCTTCCAGGGAACTAGTCTACAAGCTATGGAAAAACACAGGCTTTAAAGAAAGGTTTAAGTAACTAAACTGACTTTAATCAGGGTTATGCCTTAGTGGAGGCATCACAGGGCATATTCCAGACTTCTGCTGGCTGTTTCTGGCCGTGATGGGGGCAGAGATGATGACTGGGGCTGTAGTTTGCCAAACACATCAGGTGCCGGTGCTGCCCCAGTCTCCTGCTGGCACGAGCATCTGTTCCCCCATGTGGTGAACAGGACCCAGGTAACAGATCTGGCTGGATGAAAACTTTTTTTCCTGTCTTTCTTTGTTCCTTTGCTGGAAGAGTTTTAACCCAGACTGGTTCCCTGATCTGCTCCACTGCACAGCTGCATGACTGCCTGTGCCACCCCATGGGAGGAGGTGAACATAGGAGCAAGTAACTTGGAAGGAGCATATTGTGCTTTCATTTTTTAGCCATCATTAAATATGAGGACAGGAAGTCTTGGCCATATCATGGCAAGGAATTTCTGTGAAATTAGATGGGTTTGACCAAAGCAAATCTTGGTAGTTCCCTGTTAGGAAGAGAAGAGATCAACATGTTTGGTGAGACAGAGCTGGGAGGGCCAGCAGTGGGGTGGGCAGCTTAGGTACCCTTGAAAATAAGCAGATCTGCCTGCTACTCAGCCTAACCCAGAGTACTGAGGAGATGTGCTGCAGATAACAGCCACTGGAGAAGCCACAGTCATGTTGTCTGTGGGATGTCTTTCCTTGTCTTTATCGGGATAAAAGCATGCTTCCTGTGTGCAGTTCATCGGCCGTTTCGTTCTCAGACTTGCTGCTGCCCATAACTGGAAGTGCAGTCATGACTTTTGCAGAGACTTGGCTTTTGTTCCTCCTTGCTGGACACTTGGTCTCAACTGCACTTGTGGGACTGCAAAGGACAGTCCCAGATGTGGAGAAGTGATTTTTTTCCAGCACTAGGTGGCTGTATGACATTCTGCAGTGTCCTGTACACAAGTACTTTAAAAGTTGGGAAGTCGGCCATTCTCAACTGGAAAGGCTTCTCTGTTTTCACACCTCTTCTTCAGTATCATCTTTTTGAAAGTTAAGAAATCAAGAAATGAAGGCATTTTAATTGTATAAGCTTGTCACTGGCTGCAGACACTTTTATCTGTGGAGCTGAGGTAGGCATGCAGCTCACCACACAAGTGTTGCTGGTGACTGGGCTGTGATTGCTACAGTTGTGTGGCATTGCTGCTTTTTGTTTAGAGGCCCGGATATGAACATTAAAGGGAGAGTCTGCATGTGTAATACCTGGTCCAGATCTCTCCAAATGCTCCTGCTATTTGGAGGCCACACGGTGCTCCTCATGGGACATGAGGACAGTCAGGAGGGGGGTGTCCACTCTACCAGGAGACATTGGGCGGTGGGTCTGCCCCTGACTTCTTGGGATCCTCAGGCGTCCTGAGAGGTGGGGAGCTGCACCAAGCTTTACTCTTGGACCAAGCTTTGGGAGGATGAAGTTGTTCCAAGACCTGTGCCCCCAGGCTGAGTAGCTTTGCCAAGGCCAACACATTCCCCCAGGAGCCATGCTCAGCGGCTGTTTTTCATGAAGCCCAGCCCAGAGAAAAAATTTGTCTCCGAATGGAAGGCAGGCAGTTGTTTTCCTTGCAGCACTGTCTTCTCTCCTTGCTCTTTTCTCTGCCATGCTCTAGTCTCTGTACATTTCCCTGCCCATGCCCTTCCCCTCTCATTAGCAAAGAACAAGAACTAGGTTTTGGCTTAAACATGAGTATAAAATCCCAGTGTAGTGGTTTGTGGAATCCTACATGCATAAAGGCTGATGCAGCAGGGGTTTGATGAGGCTCAGTGGTGCCTCTGGTTATTTCTTCACAGCGAACAGCAGTGAAAAACCTTTCACAACTGGAATCCTTTATGTGTTTGAGCTTCACCTTCTGAATATTTTGCAGTGATTGAAGCTACTGTAATTTTCTTATTTTCCAGAGCTCTCTGGGATGAAATTTGTGCAACTCCACACCAAAAAAATGTGATGATACAGAACATTTCTTTTGCATTTCCTTGGTGGCACTTCCAGTGTGATGATACATATTTTTGAGGGAAGAGGCCTAGATGAGGATTAAAGGTCTTGGGATGTTCAAAGCTGATGTAAATGCATAAGGTGAGACACCTACTGAATTAGCAGGTCTGCTGAAATTTTTTATTAAGCCACTAAGTCTAGGGCCACAATAATACACTAGGTCTCCATTGTGCTGGGTGCTATATGTGGGTAGCAAAAGGTTGGTTTAGGCCCCCAGATGTTTTTTGTAACTCTGCTGAAATTCTTAAATGATGTCACTTCACAGCCTTGTTTCATGCTTGTTTTCTCTGAATGGTTTTGAATGAAGATCCCCAGGACATAAGAGTAATGTGCAGGAGTATTTGTCCCCAGGATTTTGCACAGTTGATCAGACGTGAAAAGGAGACGCTGCAGTGACTCATCTGACCTTGTAGACCCAAGACTCAGAGTGCCGACAGTGGTCTCTGCTAAGGTCCCCATCACAAGAATGCAAAGCATTCCAGAAGCTTTCGTCAACAATTCTAGATAGCAGCCAGCAGTTTTCTCACCAATGTTACATAAAATGGACAGGGAAAACAAAAGACTAATTGAGTAAATTATTGCAAACTGCTTATGGAATCTCTTTAATTTATACGTAGCAACATAAACCCACTGCGGGAATGGTACTGCTAAGGTTGGCTGTGATAGATTATTTTTTTCATTTTATTTTTTGTTTTTGATAAGGCCAGCTTTCAGTGCTAGATATAAAAATTCTTCCTATAGAAGAATTGCTATTACATTAGGCCAAAATTTTGGCAATACTGAAAGATTTGCTGGCGTTTACATGTAAACTTGCAGCATTTCAAGACTGTCTTTCTTGTAATTAAAAACAGTTTTTTTCCCTCAGAAACTTACTGTCCAAATTTGGGCAGGATAGATAGATACAGGTCATAGCCATAGCACATTACCATCTCTAATTGGCAAAATTCATTTAACCATAACAGCAGATGAAGGTATTAGGGAGGGATTTAAAGGAGGATAATGAGGTAAATAACTGCAGTTCCTTCTAAATGCCAATCCTCTATAATCAGGAAGGGCCTTTTAGGGGCAAGCCAGTAAGCACAAGCAGGCAGTGGGAGAGGGCACCCTGGAAGCTGAGAGCTGGGCTGAGCTGGGTCACCACTGCTCACAGAGGGCTGGGAGCTCCCGGCTCTGGCTAGGGAACACCAGCCAGCACTGAGAGCGGAGCAGAGCGAGGAGAGAACCTCTGTGCTGCCTTATCCAGCCCAAGCACTCATATACATCTAAATTACTGTCCTGGAATATCCTCAATGGAGAAGTAGCTGGGCTAGAGCTCGGGGCTTTTTTTAGGGGGAGGAAAAAAGTCAGTTTGTTTCAGTGTCTAATTTTATACTGGAAGTAAACTCTCTTGTTTGCCCTCTGAAGGCAGCAGCTGAGCCTGATGTGTCTCTGGGGGGGCAGCAGTGCCGGCCGGAAGTGGCCTGCCAGGGCTGCTCTGGGATTTGTTTTCTTTTGATTATGGGAAAAATAACCCGAGATATTTCTGTGCATACAGAGCATTCTTAATGACTGACAAATCTGTTGTCAAGCAGGCGCAATGGGGAAGGGCCATCCTGAAAGATGACACAAATCTGAATCAGGCTTAAAAACCCAAACAAACTTATTTTTAGTGACTTCCAGAAGCTTCTATTATCAAAAAATGAAAAAACCAGAGAGTTAGCTGAACAGTTAAACCTGGCCTTGCTGCAGTGGGACTCAGTGGAGTTCACTGCAGTTTACAGTAGCAGGCACGGCAGGAGGGTCTCCTCCATGGTGTCCCAGATAACCATTGCTGATCTCTTCCAGGCAGGAACACAGAAGAGTTGTTAGGACTCTGGGGGTTCCTTACACAGCATGGGGGGCTTGATGAGTTCTTCTGCTGGTCCTCAGCTTCCAGCAGCCACTTTGCCAGAGGAGGAGAGGAACTGGAGGTGCTGTTCTAGTGCTTGCCTTTCTAGGGCTCACTTGTTAGCTGGCTCTGCTGGGCACACCAGGAAGCACTGGGGAGGACAGAGGATGCTCCTCAAGAGTATCTGCTTTGAAATAACTTTGGTATTTCTGCTGGAAAAGGTCCTCTGGTGACATTCCCATGTCCTTTAAAGTTGGTGCACTTGGCACCATGCAGGAGGCTGACCAACAACCAACTGCTCTTCAAACCAGCCCCTGGCTGGGTCACCTCTGGCTCTCCCACCCTTTGTTCACCTTTACTTTAGTTCTACATGCTGCAGCTTTTTTCTTCCACCTGGGACTCAAACACAGCAAACCCCAGGAAGGTTCATCTTGCTGTGCTCGCAGGCCTGCGCTTTGTTGGGGGAGGCTGTGTGTCGCTGTTGTCCGCAGGGACGGCGCGAAGAACAACACGAATTCAGGTCAGAGAAGACGGTTGAGGCCGACCCTTTAATGCCAAAAACCTGTCCTTTTATAGCATGATTCGCAATAGAGAAATGACATGATTGGCCTATTGATTAACCTCCCACCAAAATGGTTGGTTGAGAGAAATAGTTCTCATTCTCAAAATATTATTCTCAATGAACCAAAACAATATCCACTGTATTCTCACAACACCCAGCACCTGCAAATAGTTTACAAAATAGCAAACCATCTCTCAGCTAGTTTGCGCGAGAACGGAGACTTTCACAGGAGACTGCAAAAGGTGGGAAATTTCTCTGCTAGCCTCTTCAGCATCTACAGCTGTGGGGCAACATCAAGACACAACCCCCAAAGCAGGACCGCAGCCTGGTCCCCATCTTTGGCCACAGCCTGGCTGCAGGCCATGCCCTGCCACGGGCACAGTGACCATTGCTTCTGCTGCCTGTCCTTGGGTGTGGATCTGCAACTCAGGGAGAATTTCCTCCCAGTAAAACAGGACATTTGATACGCTTCAGCTGGAGAGGGAGTGAGGAGTAACTACTGTCACATAATGAGAGGATATGTGCTTGTGTATATGTAAGTGGTGTTACCTCCTGCCTCTAATGAGTAATATTGGGAAACGTAAAATACTCTGTAACACTTCGTCAGTGAATCTGATGTGACCTGCTTCCCTCTAAAAGGAGAACTTTGCACACAACAGCCCTTCAGCCCACTTACACCTCTACATGTGGATTTTTTAGTGGTATATATTGAGTACAGTATTTACAGTGAGTTCATATATATGAGATTGGGGCTTTTTTGAGGTGGGAGGTGCTGTAAGGACAAACAAAACCTTTGCCCTCTTCATGAGCAGATACAAAGGACAACGTGCAGTGATAGTAAACTGCCGAGATTTTGGATAAAGCACGCAGAGACTGCTCATGCACCTCAGCAGGAGAGCTTTGCTGTTCCTCACAAACAGGGGGGCAGCTGGCACATTACCCACAGCTGGGCTCACCTCGTCCCCCCTGTGTCACATGGGAGCACTGCTGAGTCTCTGCAGCAACCTCTCTACAAAGAGTGCTGCTCTCTTTGGGGCTGCACATTCAGACACCAGGCTGCAATTGAAGATCCAGCTCAAGGGAAACAACAGCCTTTGGTACCTCCTCCTTTGTCCTCCCTAACTGTGCCTGCTACTTTTTTCCTGCTGCAGGAGATCCTTGGACCTGGGTGCCAATAATGCAATAAAACTTTTGGGAAAGGTGATATGGAAATTACTGACTGCAGTGCAGTAGGTGCCTAACTTCACACTATCTTTTGGCTCATCAGCAAACCAAAATATTTCACCTTTGAAGATATAGCGATATATGCAAAAAAAAAAAAAAAAAATTAGTTAAATGATACCCTGAAATCCATCATGCTTTATCAAAGCACTGTCTGGTAGCTGCCAGAGCCATTGGTTTAGCAGGCAGAATAAAATGAGAGTCAGAGAATGTATGGGGTTGGAATAGACCCTAAAGGTCATCAAGTCCCAAACCCCCTGCCCTATGCAGGGACACCTCCTACTACATCAGGTTGCTCAAGGCCTTATCCAAGAAACATCAAAACTTTGTCTTGCTCCACCTTCCTTCTTTTCTGATTGTTTGAATGGCACATTCTTTAAGGACTTCTGCTCCATTTCAGAGGCATTCATGGACTCTTCCATACAGACATTCTTGTTAATTTTTCCCCATTCTGATGGGGCTTCTGGAAAATGACTGGCCAGTTATGTATTAACTGGCAGTACATGTATTAATTTTAAAAATAGGGTTTCTGGCTTTAAAAAATAAGTTTTGATCTAGAGATTTGAAAATATGCTGTGGGTAGGAGAGCAGCTAGCAGCTGATTGCAAGGAGAGTAAGTAATTTTGAAAAAAAATGGTTACAAATATTTTCTTTTAAAGAGAGAATGAAATAACATTTATAGCAAAGTAAAGGCAAATCTAAATACAGCTGCATGGTCTGTCACTTTCACCATTAACTGCAGTATATTGGGGTGATAAAAGAACAATGAGCCAAATAAACTGCAGCCATAGCTTTTATGGGTGAGCAATGTAGGTAGCAAATGAACTATTCCAAAAGATGAGATGTCACTAGAAGCAGCAGAATGTGTCTAAAGTGACCATATTGTTTGTTGGACCAAGACTTGCCATTTTTACAAAAGGATTCACATGTGACAGTGACACTGTGCTGAGAGCCCCACCTTTGTGCCCAGCCAGCTTCCTCTTCTCCCTTGCTGGGAAATGCCCAGATAAGGAATGGAAAATAAGTGGTGTAGAAAGCTGTGGTGCTTTCTTTCTTTTCTATTCTTTTTCTGATACAGGAAGAAGTGAGAAAAAGGATGAACTCCCAGGTGAGCCCAGGTACAGGCATGTGTGGACAAGCATCAGCACCATCCTTTTGGAAGACAGGCAGCAATGCCTGATGCAGGACACCGGTCCCTTTTTTTGCCTCATCAAAGAAGCTCTGTGGAAAAAATTTTAGGGAGCCATCTCCACTGGCACAGGTAAGTGCAGTTAAACATGTAGCTTGCAGGCACTGCAGATAAGTATTGTTATTCTCTCCTTGGCACTGCACTCTGCCACACAGGCTGCTTTAATTTTCTGCCCTACTCCATTGTGTATCCATCCAGTGTGTGAGCTTTGAAACTTCAGGTCAAGACACTGAGGTGAGACCAGAGCCCCACAATACCCGACCCTCACACAGCAGAATTTATCACTGCTCTATTTCCCTTGTTGCATTTGACTCACAAAGCTTTCAGCCGCAGGACTGAGATGGTAAAAGTCACTGGCTGACACCGTGATTTTCTCTCCTGTCCCAGTGCCCTTAGAGCACGAGCCAGCACAGTGCCAGGGTCAGCAGTGCCAGGCCCACGGGCACCGTTTGGGAACCGTGTGTGTCACTGTTCCCTTCCTGTGCTGGAAGCACTGAGGGTGTCTGGCTTTCATTTGCCTTGTCAGAGCAGCCAGTAATTAACTGATCAGTTGGCAATAGTTTAAATGTGCCAAATTTTTAATGAACATGTTGTTTTTGGATAGTCCACTTAACCACTTGAATTACTGTGACTAACCAAAGCAGACCTTGTTCTTCGAGGCAATGACTTCCCAGACATGTACATACAAATGAGGGGGTTTGAGGATTTCTTTTTTCAGCTGTGATGCAAACCTTTAAGAATTTGTTCTTAAATGTGTTGCTGGATACTTCATCACTTCTGGCAAACCAGATCTCCTCATGGTTTCTTACTTTTTGTACAGTTTTCAGTCTGTACTTCTCCTATGCTCTTTGTGTGAGCACAGTGATTTATGCTTTCTAATGTTGTGTATTGTCTTCAGATGGGACAGAAACTGACAGCGCAGGGACAGTGCAGGTACTGCAGACATGAGCTAGTTGTTAATATGTGTTCTTAAACAACATGGGAACTTAGGTTTGTTGTCTCAAAGTGTTAAGAGATGGTGGGAATTGTATCGAGCACTTGGATAGGATCTCAAATGAATTTTGAACAGGAAGAAAATATTTTTTGTCTTCTGGAGTTTTATTAGAAGTTATGGTGAACTCCATAGCTTTTAAAATACATAAATCAGCTGCTGATGAGCCCAGTGGTGGTGACCAAGGAGTGACCTGCAATTTATTCCAGAAACCAATGCCCTCTGTTTAGAGGGTGACATTTTCATGGCCAGCTTAGACACCCAGTGAAGACTGATGTCTCCTACTCCATGTCCAGTAGCTCTTGCTCATTATTTTCAGACCTCGCTTAGTAGGTCCTCCTTCAAATTTCCTTATCTGCAAGTTGCCCCAAGCATGAGGCCTGTTGCACCAACTGGGATCATAGTTTTAGCAAATTCAGCTAAATTCAACGATGACATCAAGTTGGGTGGGAGTGTTGATCTACTGGAGAGTAGAACACTCTGCGGAGGGCTCAAGACAGCGTGGATGGATGGGCTGAGGTCATCGGTGTGAGGGTCAACAAGGTAAAATGCTGGGTCCTGTCCTTGGGTCACAACCACCCCTGCAGTGCAACAGGGGGGGCAGAGGGGCTGGAAATCTGCACACAGGGAAAGGCCTGGGGATGCTGGTGACTGTGGCTGAACATGAGCCCAGGTGGGCATCAGGGCCAGGGAAGTGATTGTCACCCTATACTTGGCACTGGTGAGGCCACACGCTGAGTGCTGTGCCCAGTTGTGGGCCCCTCACTACAGGAAAGACATGGAGGGGCTGGAGGGTGTCCAGGGAAGGGAATGGAGCTGGGGAAGGGGCTGGAGCACCAGTAGTGGCTGAGGGAGCTGGGAAAGGGGCTCAGCCTGGAGCAAAGGAGGCTCAGGGGGGACCTTGTGGCTCTGCACAACTCCCTGACAGGAGGGGGCAGCTGGGGGGTGTTGGGCTCTGCTCCCAGGGAACAGGGACAGGACAAGAGGAAACGGCCTCAAGTTGTGCCAAGCGAGGCTTAGGCAGGATATTACGGAAAATGTCTTCACAGAACAGGTAGTCAAGCATTGGCATAGCTCTCCCTGGGCGGATATAAAGGATGTGTGGATGTGGCATTCGGGGACATGGGTCAGTGGTGGCCTTGGCTGTGTTAATGGTTGGACTCAAATGATCTTAGAGTTCTTTGCCAACCTAAACAATTCTATGACTTATGTACACACACATATTTGCTTTGAGCATGTGTGTGTGTTGATGGTGAGGTGTTGCATCAAACAATATCTTGTCCAGCCTCATTTATTCTGAGTCTTTGAACTGTGGGGAACTAAAAGCTGAATAAAGAGTTTGAGCTGAAGACAGCCTCACCAGCCTAGTTCACACATTCCTAATAGTTACCATAACTATCCAAATGTCTCTGGCTCAGTCCTGGGATGACCTGGCAGAATCGTGGTTCTGTGCAGTAGCTGCAAGCACTGGGGACGTCTGGTAAGGTGGAAGGGCAGGGCTTGCAAAGCCCCAAAACATCTGCATGCCAGGTTTAGCAGCCATGGGATTCAACAGTGTTAGAACACACAGGCCGTGGCTTGGCTGCCATGCCAGGGACCCAGCACAGTGCCAGGGACCCCAGCACAGTGCAGCCTTTGGTGGTGCTCCCCTGGGAGCCAGGGCCCAACTCACACCCATCCTGCCATGAATGAATGTTCATTTGTCCAGTACGTGCTTTCTGCTCGGAGACCCACATGGAACAGTTAAGATTTTTAAGTACTCTGTTCTTTTCAGTCAGGCTGATTATGAGATGGTGTAAATTCTTGCTGCATTAAGATGTCCTAGATTTTTATTAAGTACATTTGTGTCACCCATGTAGTAAGGCCCTGTTAAAATGCTTTGAGTTGGCCAGTCTTTGTGCCTATTTTTTTCTTCAAGGAGGGCATGAATTGCTCATTTTGAATGAATTTTTAAAAATAATGAGTGAGAAAACAGCATGTATGTGGAGGCCCTACAGGAGTATGGTACATCTGTTTCAAAGCACCAAAGTGCAGACTATGTCCCTAAAACAATTGTGGCATTTGTAACTCTTTCCATTCTGACTGTGCAGAAGAAAAATTTGCCAAAACAGCCATTGTGGGAAAACCTCCAGGAAGTTTCTCTTCCAGCTGTGAAGTCATTTGGGCTTTGCCAGGCCAGGGTGGCAGAGCTGCAGAGGCCCCTCCAACGGGAGGGTGGCCGCACACCCAAATAGCAGCTTGTGAGTGCTTGATGCCTGCCAGTCACTGGAGGGAAGAACATTCACCAGGAGAGCAGATGACCAGCCTAATGGAAAGCAAGGCCACTGAATGTGAGGAAACAAGGAAGAAACTGGCTGTTCTCTCTCCCTATGCCAGCTGGAGACAAGACACCAGTGCACATTCTGCCCAGCAGACACAGCTGCTCTTGAGGGACCACGGGGTGAGGAAGGTAAATGTGACCAAGCTCCCATCTGTGCCATGAAACTGGAGACAGGAAAGTGGCAAAAAGCTTCAGAAAGGCAAAATAGATAAACATGCATCCCTTTGATCCTATCAGAGCTCTGGCCACAGTTTCTGGATTACTGTGACTTAGCAAGAATACAGAGAAAATTCCCCAATCCAAGGTCCAAGTGCTTCAAGCTGTCTAAGTTCATAGCCCAGGCAAATACTTCTGTTGTGGAACACTCCAAAAAATAATGGGAGTTTTGAAAAGGAAGTGTTCCTCAATACTGACTGTCCGACATGTGAGCTAGCCAGACTGGTTAAAGCTTAATTAAAAAGTGCCAGAGTGACTAAATTCTTTTCTAAGTGCAGCTGCAGAACGTTAGCTGTGGGCATATTTTAGACCTTAATTAGTAACACTTGCACTAGAGGACCAAAATCTTTCATGAATGCAGCTGTAATCAATTAATATCAGTTAGGCATTTCTGTAGGCAATACAAGAGTTCCTGAAAATTGCTTTAGTGCCCACCTAGTTTAAAAAAAATAAAATACTTATGTGCAACAAACTACAAAACCAAAGGTAACTACAAAATGTCTTTATTGAAAAAAGCAGATTATAGCATCTAAGGTTAAATGAAACTTCTGACTTTAATATTAAATAACTTAAGATGATAGCAAGTAGCTTCTTCTTTAGATAAATAAATCTACATTTCCCAATTTTTTTCTTCAACAATCAAGGGAATCAAACACTGAAACACAAAACCACAAGTAATTCTAAAGACTAAAAGACAGAAGCACATTGAAAGGTTTTACAAGGATATATATACACAAAAATAGTTAACTAATGTATATTTTCAGCATGTAAACTAGTTACATGATATACAAACTGGGAATTCATATATTTCCTACAAAATAAAAATCAACGTTGGTCCAAGTTCTTGGAAGAAAACTATATTCTTTTAAAGAAAATGAAAATATTTCTCAAATGAAAACTTAATTTAAGTCAAATTATATACTCTAGTTACGGCATTAGTTACAGGATGAATCACAAACTTTTAAACTTTTCTTGAAACACAAGAAAGCAGCTTTTGTCTCCTTTAGAGCTTTGGTTTACTTTACTACTCTGGAATTTCTGGTCTTAAAGAGCTCCTCTAACCATGTTTTCCTTTTGAAGCTCCACCTTACAAAATATATACACGCACGTGCACACACGTGAAAGGAAAAGGAAAGAAACCCAAACAAACCCTCTCTGTAAGCTCAATTCTCTGAGTGCATTCTTTTGTTTTCAAATGATTATTTTGGTCCTTTCTTTGGAACACATCCTCCCGTGGGTGAGGGATCCTGCACCGCCCACAGCAGCTTGTGCTGGAGGGGCTTGGGAAGATTCCCTGCCTGCACAGCAAGGTGTAGGCCTGATGCAAATGAGAACTGATGTAACTTGATGGAAATATTCTGAAAGTACAGTAAAGGCTTCGGAAGAACAATTGCACTGTAAGATGAACTTAGGAAGTTTTCATCGGTGTTGAACTGATTTAACATAAGAATATTCCAGAAGAAAATAATTAAAACAAGATTTCTCATTTACATAATTGCCCAGGCAGGAGGTAAAATGCACAGAAACTGTCACTAGCACTAAAGAGTACAGCACATAATTATTTTGATTTTATTTTTCTCTTTGATTTGAAAAAAAACCCAACCCAGCCTGGCAAATTTCACTCAAGCCCCAGTTTTTATAGTAAATGCTGGAAAAGCAAAGCTGTACTTCGTAATACAGTAATGGAATGCATCTGTCTATAGAAAATACTAGAACAACAACTGCTGCTTTCTGGTTTTAAACAAATTGCTTATTCTATATTGACATACTACCTTTCAGAATTTTTGCCATGATGACACTTAATAGATCAGAACTGCACAGAACTACAAGAGACTGAAAAATCAGCATGTGAAATGAAATTAAATATTATTCTGTTCTACAGGATGATCATTTTCAAAAAAAAGAAGAAAAGGTTTGGTATGTACGTTTGAAAGTGTGCTGTCCCTTGGAAGTATGTTGGAAACTTAAACCTGCCCCTGATAGAGGCAAAGTGTTCAGGAAGGTGCTAGCAGAGGACTGGGCTGAATGCCAGAGTAAGTCACCTCCAGCTCTGTCCACTGTCAGTGTCAAGGTTTTGCTTCTCCACTGGTAGAGCAAAGCATTTTTCCAGTTCAGCAAGTAACTGTTATTTGTTCCCAGGAACAGACCCAAACCTTCTCTGTGTATTTTAATGATCTTTTCTTAATTTGGGGCCCTCAATATATATTGTAAATACACGCAAGTGAAAATGCCTCAAACCAAAATGTGTTCCAAAGCACCCTCCTGCAATGGAAAAAGCATTCCATTGCAGCTGATGCTAGAAGTTTATCCTGAAGCTCTGGCACCTTCCATGTTTGTAATAACCTAAAGGAATCGACCTAGTCATACAAGCCAGTTTAAGACTTTTTTTCCCCTTTCTCCAAGATTTGCTGGCACATGTAGTTCCACTTCCTCCTGAGGCTGGACTGCTGACTATGGACACAGAGGGAGAGTCTGCAAATGCAGAAGTGCATGTGCACTCCCAGCCTCTTATTTGCAGGCCAGGCCTCCTGGACCACAGTGTAGAAATGGGGCACTGATTGCACTGTAGTTCCTTCAAATCCTGGTATTCACACTAAAAATGTTAATTATAACCTGATATATATTAACTACAAAATTACTTTGCCCAGGAGCATTCAGTACGACAGGTTAATCTAGGCCAATGGAAGTCTGGCAGAAGCTCAGGAAGCGTCCCTTTTGTTCCTTACTAACAGAAAAAAATAGTTCTCAGGAATTTTTCCTGTTCTCCCACCCCCCCACCTTTCCCCATAATGAAATTCCAGACTATCAAAAAGTTCTGTTAAGGGAGTTAATTATTCCACTTACGAATTAGTGGCCATTGGATGCTCTTTGTGCTTTTCAAGAGCACCACAAATGGCTTTCAAAAAGTCAATGGAGCATAAGAAACTAAACTGCAATGGTGTTGCCAAATAAGTCATTCCATCAGTCTGCATGCTGAATTTAACACGGGATCATTTCCGAATGGATCGGGCAGATTCTCAAGTGCTGAGAACTGGCATGGAAATGTCCCAGTTTACACATGCCAAGAAGTCGGTCTGGTATTTCTACTTTCTCTGGAGCTGAAGAATTTTATTTTATTGTAACTTTGAATACAGTTAAAGACAGCAATGATAAATTGCAGCTTCAGGAAGGCTGGGTCAATTCTCATGAGAGTGCAAGGAATTTTTTTGACATACAGATGTGTGATTTGCATGTAAAACATCAGCACATGGTAGAAAACAAACCATAAAAAGATTCATCTAACTTCCTATATGGAAGACATATATTCCTCCCCAGAGGTCTGAGGGTACTGTAAAAGCTTATGCAAAACATGAAAGCATGTACATTCTATGTACAGCCAATACTTGTAAATACTGATGTTTCAATGGTCTGACTCTCTAAATTACTGTTCCTGCTAAACTGCACTTTGTTTTCCAATGAAGACAACCACCATAATCAGTTCAAAAGTAACCTCGAAAAGAACACAAAGCTGAAAAGGTAATACCAAACCACTGTGCCTCTCTTTAATAATGTCTCAACATACAATCATAAAGCAGTTGGTAACAAATGAAGTCTTGGATACAACAAGCAGTATAAAGACAAGTGTACCTTTGCATAGACCCCTATTAAACAAAAAACAGGTTTGAAAGACGAATTCTTTAGTAAGTGCCAAATGGTCCAGTTGATAGGAATGCATTTTGAAGCCATGGCTACACACCCAGCAGTTACAGAGGGCTGCAACTGCTGACCCTGCACGTGCCAATCTCTTGGATACAATCTTCTGTACTGTGGGTTTTACATCAAACGCTTGCCATATTTCTTGAACAAGCTAAATAATTAGTCTTTGGATGACTGTGGGATCCTGTAGGAGGGAGAGCTGGCCTGACGCTTCTTCACAGAACACCCTTCTTTTTAAGCTCGCTGAAAACTGCCTTGGCTAAAACACCTGCTTGCTGCCTATTCCCTACTTCTGGAATCTAAGTATTCTCTAAGACCAGAATTCAACAAAACTAGCTAAAATGCTAGCATTTATCTTATCATGCTTGTTGCAATATGATAAGGTGCTAACTTTTGGAAAGTAATTCTACACTCCTTACTTGGGTGAAATCTCCACTAAAGGAAGTGAGTAGGGAGTGCAGAACAGCCCTTTGTACCATTGTTTTTAGAAATGCTGCCATTTACAGTTACAGTTTAGTGGTGAATTATTTGTTCAAGTAGATGGTGTCTCAGTGAAAATGTCTAGATAAAAGAATGCATATGTACAAGATCAGAAAAGGACCCCTCACCTCTGATTCAAAAAATAAATAGGTGGTTTAGATGGTTGTTACTGGAACCTCATCTTTAAAGGAACATGGAAGTAATTTTTAGATTTTTGTGTTCTCTTTCAAACTACTTATTGATCATGAAAATGTCTTTCAGAGTTCTGTGACATGCATGGGGTAGCTTGGAGGTGGATGTGATGGCAGTTTGATATTAAGGCGCCTGATATGACAGCTGTGGCAGAGCAAGTGGCCCTCTAGGGGGTAACAACGATGGCCTTCTTCATCATTCAGCTGCAAGCCACAGTCCTGGAAGAAAGAGAGACATCCCAGATCAGTGAGTGGCCCAGGCAGGCCTCTCACAGCGCTGCTGGTCTATCCTGCACAACCCCAAGAGCTCCCTCCCCACCGCCAAAGCCAGCAGCCGCCACAGCTCCTGGGAGGTGCACCCTGACCATCTCATGCTGCCATTACTGAAGTCAAACAGCACAGTCTACAGTAGTGCCCAGCCTTTTTTTCACCTCTGTTTCCCATTCTGGTCTCTTCTTCATCTAACAAATGCTGATGCAAATCAGCCAAAAAGCAGGCCAGGGGCTGACCCTGGCAAATACAACCTGGAAGAGGCTCGAACAGAGAAGGAGCTAATTCTGCAGCAATGCAGTGAGCAAGATGTGGGGGAGCGTAAGTAGAGAATAAGAGGAGAGGGAAAAAGGGGGGAGAGGTGACATATCTTCCTTCTGGAGCAGGGCTACACTGTCTTTAATTTGGGATTAGCTGAATTTAAAGACTTCAAGGCCCAGTGGTCCATCTTTAGTGGAAATGCTGGTACCTCTGGGACTGACACATAACTAGAGAGACAAACAGAAAAGCAGCTAACAGCAATCCTGCTTGCTGACTGTTATGTATACTGCAATACAGAGCATCGTGATTTCCAGCTGCCATCACTGTAATTCTGAGGGCATTTGGAAATCATTGAAGTTTGGTGCTCAGATTTAATGTTTCAAGTATGTTAAATACTTAGAAATTATTACTGTGATCAGTTCTGAGAAACCAGAGATTCTAAATATGTATCTGTGCACATAATAGAAAGAAAAAAAAACCTGATCAAACTGGGCATTTAGGTTATTTTAGTACTAAAAACAAATGCAAAGCTTTTAACTGAACACAGAGTATAATTTTTCAGCTTTCACAGCTCAAGTGTAAATCCTTGAATTTTACTATACTGAAATAAGACTGAAAATGGGTTTTAAAGTAAGCTTTAAAACTGGAGTGTTAGTTTAGAGAGGTCTTGATCAAAGTATCTGCCAAGGCAATTTTCTGTGTGTTGTTACATATTATATAATGATTTTATAGCAATTTATACAAGATTTAAAATAAGAATTTACCAATTTCAGATGCCCTACAGATGTGCCAAGTGTTTGTATCTTTTTCCATCTCCAAACCTGAATTCCCTTTCTGCAAGGAGAAAGCCTGCCTTGTCAGTGGATTCCAGTTTCAGAATGGGGCTCCAGTGATCTGTAAAAGGGCTTGAACTCTTCCACAGAAGTCAAATGGTTGTACATGAAAGAGACGACACAGAAAAGCAGCAAAGTTTCCAACCTGACCACTGACTGTGTATGGCCAGCAGGTGAGGTGACATCAACAGCAGATGAGAAGTGGCTGCCTAAGTCATGGCAGCCTTTGCTAAGGTCTGCATGCACCTCAAAACACTGGCACTCACTTTTGAGCAGCATTTGGGGACAGCGGTGTACACAGAGAGCCTGATCTGAGACCATCAGGCAGTAACCCAGCCCTGCTGACACATGGCTAACTCCTGATTTCTGTACGTAAATGCCCTCTGCCTTTCTGGGCAGATGTGGAGGCAGCTTGATTTGCCTCAAATGGGAAGGGGAATGGGGAAATGAATAATGAAACAGAACGGAAAATAAACCCCCAGTGGGACATTCCAGAATAAAGTCAATAGCCTGAGAGAGCAGGGGAGGGAGCTGTCATCTTACGTGAAGCCTGCACAAAGCAATAGTTGGGGGGAGGAGGAGGGAAGTTCAGCTCTCCAAAATATTGCGGTTTCCTGTGCCAATTTCTCTTGAAAAATTAATAGAAATGGATGGAGTATCAGGTGTCTCTGTTGAAAGGAGATAGCTGAGGGGATGGGACCTTCCTTACATTTAGGTACATAGCATTTCAAGATGCCCTGAATTTTGTTACTTTCTCTCTTAGTCAGAAGATTCTTTGTAAAACCTTTGTGCAACAGTGCATGAAGGCAGCACTGCTGCATTACTGCCCCTGGTGCTAACAGGTAAGATCTGTTTGGATATTTGTGTGCTATGTCAGAGTGCCAAATCTATGGCAAAAGGGAAGTTTTTGGTTGATCCCAACTTAGTGAGTTTGTTTCCCTTCTCATGTTCCTGGATGCAGGACTAAGGATGAACTCAGGTCTCCTCTCTGAAGCAAGAGCATTAATTCCACAACTTGATCTGTGGCAATAAATGTTTAAATGTTCTGCACAATAAGAAACTACTCCCAAAAGAGCAACAGAAAGTCTGCGGTATCCTTGTCTATTTCCTAGTAAAGAATCAATATTCATCCAGCATGGAAAATCCAGATCCCCTAGAAAAGCCTTCCAGTGAGACTCCTTCCCTGCACAGCCAATGCAAATTCAAGTCTCCTCAGATCAGAGCCCTACAGACTGTACCTAGAGATGAGGAAAAAGAGAACTGGCACCTACTCTTTGCTCTCTGCCCATCCAGAAGTATTGAGAAAATTCAACCCAACAAACCTAGCCCAGCTTTGAAGTTAATATACTGGGGAAAAAAACCTCCTAAAGTAATTTAGTACTGGTAATGGCAGCACCACTTCCAGCCCGGGCAGCATTCACCCTTTTGCCTTCCTCCAGAAGCTGTGGGGCACAGCCCTACCTGCCCAGGTGTGCAAGAGCCAGCGAGTGCAGACCATGGGGTGAGTCAGGGTCCCCCCAGAGGCAGAGCCTACCGAGGGCGGGTGGGCAGAGCCCGGGGCTCACCTCGCAGTGGTAGCACTCCACGTGGTAGTCCTTGTCCATCGACACCACCCGGATGGTCTCCTCGGAGCCCTGGGGGGGAGCAAAGAGAAAACAAGAGTGGTGTCTAAGCAGCATTTTTTCAGTCTTCACTCAGTGCCCAGCCTGTTGCTTTGGAGAGCTGTTTCCCTGGGGGATCCCTCTTCCCTGACACAGCAGAGCTCTGTGACCGCTCAGGGTCTTGGCCCAGGGACACAGCACTGCACCACTCCTTGACTGTGTAGCAGCAGTGTGAGTGTCTGGCACATCTAAAGCTGCACGGGTCATTTGGGAAGTGTAGCCAAAACCTCATCCTCAAGAAACAAATCAGTCTTGAAATCAAGTAATCTTCAATCTTCCAAGGGCACCCAGGATCTGAACAAATTACCAGTCAAAAACCTGCTCATTGGATAACTTTTCCTTGTATACATCCTGCTCTGTTTTCCAGGGCTTGTATTCCCCTCAGACCATCTGCTGCACAGCTCTTTTGCACATGCACATGTCGCTGTGTCCCCACAGGGACTGACATACCAGTCTGGCAGGTAATTATGTGCACAGGCCAAACCTCAGCGTGAGGGTGGGTGCAGAGGAGTTGTGCAATTCCTGGCTGAGCCCCAGGCCCTGCAGAGCAGGCCATACCCTTCTAGTAACCTCAGAGGCTCTTTTCCTGATCCACTCTGAAGACAGAGCTCATTAAATTGGTTGCCTTGCATTGTTTCCAGTTCCAGGTGTGGTTAGAGCACCAGATATGACGTGGATGATGTCTGAGAGAAGCTGTGGGCAAGTTAGTACCTGCATTGCTAGACTTGAACTAACCTAAGAAATCTCCCTGGGAAAGAATATGGAGTCTGTCCTGCTAGTCATCATGTGAGTCAGCACTATGACTACCTTTTATTTCTTTGTCTTTCTTTCTTAAAAAGAAAAAAGAATTAATTTTAAGACCCAAATTCGGTGAAATTTACATAGAGGTTTTCTCCTCACAACCCATCACCAGGACAAGCAGTTCTGGTTCAGTCTTTATGGGTTTTTTTTTTATGTATGACTTGGCCAATTAACAGAAATACTAATGACAAATGAGAGTAATGTGCAGAGTGATGGAGGTGGGCCTGTGAGAGGCTCTAGCCTCAGCCTTTACTGGGGAACAGCAGCTTACAGGAGGGAGCTCTGGCTCTATAAACATGACCGGAGGAAAAGCAGGGAGATGCTGAGGCCCTTGTTTACAAATGAGCTGGTCAGTGACCTCAGCAAAGGGAACCCGGAGGGTCCTGCACGCACCAGAGCATGAGGGAGCCCCACTCTGCAGCTAATTGTGCCAACAGTACTGTCAGCACAGGCTGAGCTTGCAAGCAGGTTTCACCTGGTTCCATTTTTGTTGTTGCCTTTTCAACCCCTTTAAGAACTCTCATTCCATTGCCACCTCAGAACAACAGACTGTGTGGCCTTCTCACAGGGTCAGGGTAACCATCAGATGTCTTTTCAAAGCTTTACTCTCTGGGTTGTTTTTGGAGCCCCAGCCAGTATTTTCAATTAAATAAAGTTTCTAACAGATTAATGAAGACCTGGAAAGCACCCTAAAGATATAAAGTACTATGCTGTAGAAGTAGTATGACTATTACAGCCTCTGGGAATGTTTGGGAGTGCCTTTAACTGCTGAATTGCGTTTAATTTAGTATCTCACATAGTATAGATTCTGAGAGAGGAAGGAAAAGCATTTAGTGTGTTTTCAGGAAGTGCCCATATGCCAACAGCTGTTTTCCCTAAGAGTCAGTGCATATTAACACCTACCTGTGCTGGGAGGATCGGCTGGTTACAGGAAGCACATTTTGGTGCAAAAACCCTAGGGTGCAAAAAGAAAGTGTTCCAATCACATTTAAAGCTTCTTCAAAAACTAGAACCAAGAGAGTCATTCTAATCATGCCTTGTTTTTAGAAAAATGGAGATCCACAGGATTTGAAACACCTCTAATTGTTAGATGATATTCAATGAAAAGGAGATTTGGGAAAGGCTGATCTACCCCAGCTTTATTGTTTAGGTCTTCCCAACCTTGAGGCATAGTGAATCCACCCCTCTTCCTGCATACGCCCTTTTTCTTTCCTTCCTTTATTTATAAAACCATTCAAATTATTCCAGAGCCTTGATGCTTGACTGCAAAGCAGCTCCTTATTTAAGACGATTGACTGCAAAGCAGCTTCCTGACTGTCACTCTCTGACATCAGGAAGACATAACCATGCTGAACAGGAGAGGGGCTGATTGTGGCCAGGATCTACAGCTAAATACACAACTGGGCTTATGGTCCACAGCTGCATTTAATGAAAATCACTGGGCCAACACTCACTGTGTCCTTGTAACACGGTCAGATTGGCACCAACAGGGTTGAATTCAGGGTGATTTACTCTTGCTGCATAACTGAGTTATTGGTTTATTCGAGCTAAGAGCAGGATCCCGTTGCCTTTGAGCAGTCTCTTAAACCTCTGCCTTTTGCCAGGTAAGGCTAAAATTGTTTTAACGCTAACTGTTAATTACACATCTTCTGTCGGTTAACAAAACTTACACCCATGTCTAGCACTGCCAGAACCTCCACTCATGGAAACAGCCAGCAGAGCCTACCAACACTTGCAGAAGTGGCCTGGTATAATTGGTATTGATAGTCCTGAAAGAAGTAGAGGAACAGCCCCCAAGAAACACACCCTCTGACACATTTTGATTTTCAGCCTCGCTTGGCCCACTGTATGCCATACTGGGCCCATGAAGTACTAGTTAATACTTAATAAACCTTAAAGTACTCTACAAATGCAACACATGAAAGAAGCAGCTGAGGGACATCTGAGCAAGTAGGAGTGACCTTTTTATCTATTAGAAGGCTGTAACTACATCAATGATTTAACTACTGTAATTTTTCTGAGCATGCAGTGGATTTGTGTACTCACGTATGGTAGTCTTTGACACAGTAAATATTGTTCTCCACATCTACAGTGAAGGGGACTCCATCCAAACACTCGTTACAGACCACACAGCGGAAGCAGCCAGGATGGTAGGACTTTCCAAGGGCCTGTAAGATCTTATGAGGCAAACAACAAAATAAGTGGATGCATGATTACATGAGATATTCTCTCCCCATAAACTACTGTGTCTCCCTCATTCTTAATAATGACAGTGAGAAAAGCACTTCAGGATGAAATTAACACTCCGCAGATCTGTCAGCAAGGGGCCTCTTGAAACAATCAACCATATTTTTAGTGGGTTTCAATATGCTCCCAATGAAGATCAAGAACTGAAAATCAGGCTAAACCCATCAGTTTTAGCCCTACAGGGCCAGTACTGCCAATGGGAATTAAAAATGGCTTCACAGACCACTTCCAGGGAAATCCCAAATAAAAGTTACTGGGATACAGAGTTACTTTATAAAACTTAACAGGCTGTGACAGACAGAATCCAAACTGGTCATTACTCAAGGAGTTAAATAACAAAACAAACAAATAAAGAGGTGCTTCTTTATTAACTAAGGATCCTAATCCCCCAGAGGTACTGACTCAGTCACAGGGGCCCATCGGTTTCTGATAAAATTCCATCACTATCCATGTGTTTGGATACTGATCCATGCACCTGCACAGGCTTTTCCCATGCTGACCTTCCCTACCGCATTTTAAAGGTTTCAAGGAAAGGTCTGATGCAGCCTTGGCTGCACTATGACAGAACAGATCCCCTCCCTCCTGACATCCTTGTATGTAACACTCAGTGTGGCACTGGGACATCGAGGAGGATGCCGCAAGCCCATGAACAAGCCCCTGGGAAGAGCGAGACACAGCGTCATCTTCAGGCAGCTCTCAACAGGTTAGAAGACCAATGCCATACGTTTTGGGTGTAAGAAGTAACTTTGGAAGGTAATTTCAAAAAGCAGCTGCTAGCACAGTGCTCAGCTTGGAGCTGCTGGGAAGCTTGAGATGAAAAATCTCCCCCAGACCAAGCTCCCATGGCCCTATAGTGATTCTGTGAATAAAGATCAAACCAACAGGAAAAAAGTATAGGAAAAAAAGGCAAATTTAATTTAACCTTTTTTTTCCCTCTCTGATGAAGCCCTGTAGTTCAGTGAGTGGTATCGGACTCTGTTTGACTGGCAAGGCCGTTCCCAGCCAGAGCCAACGGGTCCCTGTGCTGGGGTTGGTACTGCGGCAGGAGTGCGTTGTGGTGCCAGCCTGGCACAGCTGTGCAGCCACAGGCACTGAGCACAGGGCAGCTCCTCACCCAGCCCTGCACAGCCCCAGCCCTGCCCCAGGCCAGCACACGGCACAGCCGGGCCGTGCTCCCAGGCAGGAACCCACTGGAATTAGCCAAACAGGAGTGCTGAATTCCTGGAGCTCCCAGAGCTGTTTCCTTTTGTCAGAGCACACTTGCTGATGGGAGAGAGGCAGACAAGCACCTGCCAAGCTTCCAGCTACTGAGCTCCACCAGCGAGATATTATGGACACTTGCCTGGGATTCTGCAATTAAGGGCCAGCTCAAAGCATTCAAGTCAGGATACCCCTCCCCCTCCCAGCATGACACAACTCTAGAAATTTGCTCTTGGGCTAAAACGAACAATATCCTTGTCCAACCAGTGGTGCCAGGATATGAGCCAGAATCCTCATTAGTGAAGTCTCCCTTCCAGCTCCAACTGAACCTCTGTGTGTGCAACACAACAGCTACTTCTCTTAGGCACACTGAGGTTCATGCACACTTAAAAGCAAGAGGAAAATAGATAAACTACAGATGTACAGATGAAGGGATCTGCCCTTCTTCGTTGTGCAAACCACTTCATTTTGTTTGGGAATTTCTGCTTAGGAAGAGTACACAAAACTTTTCCTACTTTCACCCACTGAAATGATGCCAGTAGTATCTGGCCAACCCAAAGCCCTTCGATTTTTATTACAAAAGTTACTCTGACTACTGGCTCCCTACAAATCCCAGTGGCAATAATGCATTTGAAATGACATGGAGCAAGCAACAGAGGGTAAATAAAGCAAGTCACAGAGCGGGTGACAAACCTGAGGACTACTGATAGTGTCCCTCTCAGCTCTAGCCGAGATTCCACCCACTTGACTGAGCTCTTGTTATCCACTGTCTCACAGAGCACACCTGCCATGTTCCTTTACCATGTTCTCATACGAAGTTGTGCTGTACTTTCCCCCTCTAGTACTAAAATTCTATTTTATTTTAACTCACAAATGGCAGAATAACAGCCTCCCACATTCTTAGGTAGCAAAGAAGCCCAGCTTTCTGTACTTAATAGAAGTAATAGAGCATGAAGGTATTTTTATTTTCTGCCTCGGGTTCAAAAACTACATTGACAGCAGTGAAGACACAATGCCAGCCTGGGCAGGGAAAAGCACATCTCACAGTGCACTTCCCAAAGTAGAGGGAAGCCAAGTTACCCGTCATTAGGAGTTTAGGTCTCTTACCATTTCCATTATGAGGTGTCCACAAACAAAGCACTTGTCTGCTGTTTGCTGAAAACCTGAATACTGTTAAAATGACAGAAAAGAAAGGATCATTAGTAGACACTCCTCTAGCCATAGAAATACCTTTTAGGTGAAAGCTGTGCTGTTTTCCAGCCTGTGCTGTATATGACACAGGTTTGGGAGACAGTGACTCAGAAGTCTTTGCTCGGCTCTTGCAGCATGTTTAGATACCAGTTTGGCCTTCTGATCCACTGCAATATTTCCACTGAGATTCCCAGTGTAGCAGTATTACTGTAAGTTTGATTTTTTATTTTTAAAGTCTATTTGGAAAGTTTGTGTTTGATGTTTGGAAATTAGCTTGAATTGACTCTTTTGGTGGTTGTTTTAAATAACATAGGACTCACCTCCCAAACCCTCAAATTAGCAACCTCAGACTTTGGACCTACATTTCACTCAGTGCTATTTGCAAGCTAGAAAAATGAAGACAGGCCCAAGAAGGATTTAGCTGCCCTGTTGATACCAAGCTTTCCAGCCAGGAGAGAATCCAGCAGTGCACTCACAGGAGCTTGGGCTCGCTGCACAATGTGGGCAGCAGTAAGGTACCTCAGCAAGATGGTCCAAACCCCAGCTGCCAGCCCACGCTGCAGTGCCAAGGGCACAGCTGTGGGGAGATGCTTTGCCTGCTTGGGACCAAAGCTCTGTGTTCCCTGCCTGAGTGGTCCTGACCTTAACTTTGTGCTCCTGTCCCCAAAGCAGATCCTGTTTCAGATGCCAAGGTCTGCTTTTAGTCCTCTGTTTAGAGGTATAGAAAAACCATCCAGGTTATCAGACTGACCTACCAAACCACCCCCTACAAACAAGAGACATCTTTGTGAGCAACTCCAGCCATGTACATTTGAAACTTGGTGTTTGCAGTGGCTTGAACTCTCCCTCGCCCTCTGCAGCCCCATCTCAGCTGAGAGCTGTGTGTGCACCGTCCTGCCAGAAAGAAGGGGTGCTCACCTTTCTGGGGGTGTTGCACAGTGATGCTCTTTTAGCAGAGCTCACCTGAAATGTGCTTTAGTTGCACAAGATAAAAGATGAGGAGGGGAGGATGAATGTAAACCAGACTCTTCTCCTAGAACACAGGTTAATTGGCTCAGGCACCTAATGCATCCTCTAAGCCCCAACAGAGCTTATATCTTGCTCCATTCCCCCCTGGTTTAGTGGGGATTAACCGTCCCCTCACATCAAAAGCCTGTGGTTCCCAGCCTGGAGCTGCCATATGTTTTCCTTTTCACTGGAGTGAGGGGATTACACGTTATGTTGGATCAATAGGTTGGAGACAAAATTATTGTTGCTATGCAACAAAGTGACTATGAAGAAAAAGGTCTTGTAGACACTTTGATGGGCCCAGAAGTCAGTAAACGATGGAATAGCAACTGACACAGGCCAAAACTTACTGTGCCCTAAGAAACACAGCTCATGCGGTCTCAAGAAACTTTGAAACTTTCCTAGAAGAGATGAGGGTGTTGAGGAACAAATACAGACGCAGGCAGTGTTAGCTGGCTGTTCCTGTAAGATACTGCTTTCATTTGCTTTTTTGTTCTTCTTACTAATGCAGAAAAAGGTCTCATTGCTAGGGATGTTTCTTGGCTGCACTGTGGCTGAGCAACCCTCTGGCTAGACTGCTTCCTAGGGCTGGGAACTCCAGGCTTACTGGAAACAGGTGGGCAGGTCCTAGTGACACAGACAGCAGAGGATTAACAACAGCACAAACCCACCTAATTCTAAAATCCTGCTGGAATGAATTTACCAGCACCATCTGGCTGTCATTTGATAAGGAATGCAAAGGAGCATTCACCCAGCTATTGATTAAGAGGGGACATTATTCCCCAGGAACAGAATGGGACAGTGGTCAGATTAATGGCATTTATTGCTAACTAGATTGTCATAAATCATAGTGTTTGTCAGAAAGAAAGGCTTTGCTGACACAAAATCACTCTTTATATAACTAACCCTATTAAATTAAAACCATGATTTGTTTTTAACAAGAGAATTGTTATTAGTCAAACACATCCAGAACTAGATTACCCAATTAAGAAGACTTTGCTAAATGGCAGTAAGTCTAACAGCAGTGACAAAATATTTCATGGGCTCAGGGAGCTGTCCTTTACCACTACACTCTTCTCTCTCCTGGTCACAGGGTCAGTCCCAAACACACTGAAGGCCTGGTTCAGTGAGATCAGGGTTTTGGATTCAGGTCTGCTTGTGTTTTAAACCTATTTGGACTGAAAAAGAGAACAGCCTCAGAGCCCAGCAGCACTGTTTTCTACAGGATGGCAGTACTGTGGACACTGCTGCTAAAAACAATAAATTACTTTCTCAACATTTCTGGAGCTTACTGTAAACTGCTTCTTTGCACTGTTTGATCTTAATTTGGAGTGTTCAAACAGGGCTACTGTACTAAGCTTTGAATTTTAGAAGCAGAGCTTGAAAGTCTTAAAATACTAATTAAAATTGTCAATGTCTGTCTTTGAAGCACTCGATTATTAACAACGTTCACAGATCTTGTGTGTGCAATGGGAGAGGAGTTGTGACTTGCTCCAGACTGCAGACAAAGCAGAACAGCCTCTTTATTGTCTCTCAGCACACCAAGAGCCTCCCAGGGTGGGCTCCCAGCATGGCTGGCTGGGAGAAGCACTGGTCCCCCAGAGCTTGTGAACAGGTAACTGCAGGAGAGGAAAAGGTTTCACTACACAGACTTAGAGCCTTTTTTATTCCTGACAGAGTTGGAGGGGTAAAAAGAGCTTTTGAGCACACCAGCCCCCATTCACAGAAAGGCATGAAAAAGAGATGGAGGTAAAGCAGTGAAGTGACACAGGCTGATAGGCAAGACCCTCATGGAGAAGCCCAATCTCGGCTCTGGTTCTTGTTCCCATGGCATTCATAGGTACAATTTCATTCAGGATCTAAGCACTGTGGGGCTCAATTCTAGCCTTACTCTATAAGGGTTCCCTCTGTGCCAGGTTCTTGAAGTATTTTGTTGGCAGAGCAGTAAAGTTATGTAAATACAGACCAATCTCAGTGTGGACGGGAACAGTCCGAAGTCTATGGACACTCTGTATCCACAACAAATGGGAAGCGTAGTTTTGAACTCTCCCTAATATTCATTACAGATACTCCTTAAGCATATATAAAAACAATGAAAGAAGTTGTTATTAAAAGACCAGCTCTGAAATTCTAAGCTGAAAATGAAGTGTTACCCTTTACTCTCCCTTCTGTGACTCAGGAGTACAGTACTGGATACAACAGGATGCAAAGAAAACAAAGTGCAAGTTGAAGAGCTGGCATATTATTTTTCCTGATTTCTTAGTCTGGTCTCAACTGTTTTCTCATTTCCTTCCTTATTTACCTTGTCCTTGTCTTCTCTAGCAGGATAATAAAATCTCATTTTATATGCACAAATCAAGACTTTGTAATTCAGCTCCCCAATGATACTTATATAAAATAAGATTCTGGGAAACTAAATAAACCTTGAGAAATATGTTAATTATATTAGAATAGAGGAGTAAAAATAAAGTAGAAGACTTGGCTGACTGAACTTTTCTTTTGTTTGCTGTCCAATATACTTTGATTATCAAACAGACAAAAAAAAGAGAAATCTCTAATGATCCTGTCCAAGAGTCTTTGTTTCAATGTAAGAGGAAAACAAGTCCCCTTCTGTCCTGAATATTTAGGCCGGTTAGTATCCTCCTGTGATAATCTTGGGGTTTATAACTCTTCTGTCTAATATGCAATATATCTAAAAGAAATTAACAATGAATTTGGAGCATATAATGAACAATTATGCATGGAGGATAATCCCACCAAGTACTATGTGAAACAATCTCTCCTGCCTGCTCTCAGTCCTGTAGCAAATCTTGGTTGTGTACCAGGGTCTTTCAAAGTTTGATGTTCCCATCATGATTTTCAAAAGAAAAACATTCAGAAAATAGTTTGCCTGAAAAAGGCTTCAGGACCCAAACTTTCTACCTTGGGCAATGTCAGGCCTCTGAAAAGACATGTCACTGCTCCTCCCTCACATGCCTAACCGTGCCCAAGGAGGGGCTGGTGCTCTTCCCTGCTGTTATGCACTCAACAAAACAAAACCTTCCTCCTGGAAACAGACCCTGGAATCTCATTCAGGCCCATTTGCCTCTTTGATGAGGATGTTCAAAACCTGCTGAAGGTTTGTGCAAGCAGAGCAAGTGGGTTACATTTCAGTGGGTGTGGCAGCTGCTGCCCCGGTAATGGTATGAAGCTGTAAAATCTCCATTTCACTGCTGCAGCACTGCAAAGTCACCGAACGTGGCTGCTCAGCCTAGGCTTGAGATTCCTACTCTTTTATGCTTTAAGAGCTTTTGAGCGGGATGATAAGGAGTTTTTGCCAAAATGCTTCAGGCATTTAATTTCTGAATTGGGTGCTATGCTAATAACGTATTCCTACCCCAGGCTGCCTGTAATCCCTCACAGACTCTCTGCTCCTTGGTTTCCCATTAGCAGAGCATCTGTCTTCTCACTGCTGTATTGTTTGCTCTCTGCATGGGACCCTTACTACATGGGACACAACAATGTAAGAAATTCATGGGATCACATTAAGAGAGGGAGCAAATATGAAATTTGGATTCATGCAGATGGGGTTTTGTTGTTTTTTACACACATATTTAAATACAGTGCTTAAAATGAACTGGACAAAATGGGGCCTTCTCAGGCTCAAAGATAAAGGAGCCTCGTGGCAGGTGACAGATTAACTGAAGGAAAACAGTCCACAACTTTACTCTTCCTCCTGCTGAAACCCTTTCATAAATCCTATTGCTTCACTCTGTCTTGCTGTCCATGAGGAAACACTACACAGCAGTTTGCCTTCTTGCTTCTGTCTTTCCACTTTGTTATGTTTGAAGGACAAGGACAGGGCAAGGAGGGACTCCACACTCTGCACAGAGGTAGGAGGTAGTCTGGCCATGCACAAAACTCTGCCAAGACCCAGGAATTCAGCTGGTCCTGAACTCTGCCTCTGGCAGTCAGGCATTTTATAGCCCTGAGAAGGGACCAGCCATTTACATCCTACAGCACCTGCAGGGACCCTGGGTGAGCACTCATCAAGGCTACTTTGCTGTGTGATTAATTAAGAGCCACTAATGATTTTCTTACCTAGATCTTCCTTAAACAAACTCCTGTGGGAGCTTCACAGTGACAATGATCAAGAAAAAAGGCTGAACAAACAGCTTTAGCTCTGCATCATATTACAGAGCCCAACATTTATTGACTTGATTCACACTGTAAAGCACTTCACACTGCACAGAGCTATACTCTTGCTTCAGGTTATTTACCATCACAGCTACCATCTACTGCATACACGGAAAGAAACTGTTTACACAAGCACCTATCTTCCTGGAAAAAAAATTATCTGGATTTTATTCAAAACAGTTGTTGAGAGATTTCAATTCAGAACATAACAGCATCTAATACTGACGTTTATTACCAAAGTGGAAACATGCCACTTTCTCACATGGGTCTTTTTTTAACTCTCCCATAGGAAAAAATTAATGCTGTCTGCTTACAAGTGTGTGGCAGGAGTTAGGACATAATTAGAAAGAGCTCTAGGTCTTTTAAGTGTGCTTCAGTTATTGTAATTTACTTTTCAGTGTAATATTAAGAAAAATGGATAGTCTGACTATTTGGATCACCATCTCAAGAGGAAATAGGGGAGTGATTATGTGGCGTGAAACCAACTGGCCTTCGTAACACACTTCCAAACATTCCACCAGCAACTGTACCATACAGGATAGCTAAAAATGGTAGTCAATAGTGATACATCTCAGAAAAAACCTGTCTTGGCCTTTCCTTGTCTCTTTTGCCATGTCCCAGAAGGTGATTCCTGCGACTCATTTAACAATCTGCAAGCCAGTTCAGGAAATGCTGAGCGCCCTTTTAGTGAACGCAGATCTTACTCACACATGGAAATTTCATCACATTATGTTTATCTACATTATCACCTGGGCCTAGGTACCACCTGTGTACTGCTCTTTTATAAAACCAAGATGTCTCAGGACTCCAGCTGGTTTCCTCTTGTGGCCCCCAGTGTTGCCCAGTGAGGCCTGCGGTGTGTCCTGCACGCTGTGCTCACAAGCCTTCACCCTCAGCTTCTCTCATTGTTTATGGGCCCCAGCTTTAAAACTTTGTCCTCTGGGATGAATCCTTGGGACAAAACCCAGACACCCCTCTGAAGACAACGGGAGTTCTGCCACCAGTTTCAGTGGACTTGTAACTTCTTGATCCAGGATACAGCACTCTGGAATTGTGTTGCAATGAGAGGTGAACCCAAACTGCCAGCTCTACACACTCTTCATGCTGATTCACATCCAAGTCCAAAGTGCAGAGGCAGACCAATATTTGACTATCCCTAGATAATTATGAAACTTGAATTTTAAGCTCATCTGTAGGTTTGACCCAATGCTTCAATTCAGAATACCCCAATTAATCATCATTACTGTCAAATTCATTTATAAAATAAATCTGGGACCACTGGCACACCACAAACTTAGGGAAAACTAAGGAAGGAAAGTATTCAAATTTTTTTGGCAGGCAGGGGCTGGAGCAAGACACACACAAGCAGCAACATGACTGCACTCCCTCGTGCCCCGATTAGGAACAAACACGCTATTAACTGTTTGCCTTTGTTTTCAGTGACAGCATCTGGGAGCACAGCAACACTTAGGATTCATGATGCCTCTGGAACCTGAAAGCACCTCCTGTCCCAACCTAGAGCCATCAGCACCTTGAAAACCCTCACAGACTTCCTTATGCTTGTGTATATCAGGAGTATTGCAGCAAATCCCTTTCCATGCTTTGATTCCATCATTCTTTGAACATATCAATAAACACCCGTGTCTGTCTGCTCTCTGACTGGAGTATGGCTCCTAATAGCAAGTCTCCTAAATACAACATCCTCCCAGTTATCTAGAACTCCATTTGCTCTGTGATTCCCATTAGATACGAAATGGACACAAGCTGCAACTTCAATCATTCACCTTTTCAACTGAGTCTATTTTTTTCTAAAAGAGTCTCAGCAGAAATGGGCTCTCTGACTAATGCACCAGTCCCAGGGCTCCCTCCCAAGGGGGACTTCCAAACATTTACAGTCGCTGAGATGGAAAATCAAACCTCTGACTCCAGCTGACACCAGCCTCCACTACACTAAATAAAAACTATCTTCTGAGGGCCCCAGCAAGTGGGACAGGCCATTTCCCACACTGCCAGGCTTGGAAAACAGCATGTGCACAAACTGAGAAGAAAAGCCTCATTAGTATTAATATTTACACTGCAGCCATGCTCAGGGGCCCTGGTTGGGGTAAGGGTCTTGCTGTGTTTTGGTGCTACAGGAGATGAAGGTGCAAGCCCTGCTCTGATGAGCTGCCCATCACTCAGCTACTCCTCAGTTGATATCCTGTCCCTTCCACCATGAAAGGCTGAGCATTTCCATTTCCCACCTGCCTACTAGTTTTGCACACCCTGATACTTTTGCATTTCTGAAATCATTGTCAATTTTACGGTTGTGGGTGTAAGACAAAGCCCCGTATGTCCTCTGTAGCCAACTTCCATTGCAGTGACCAGCCAAGAGAAGTGTCCTGGCTGGGAACCTGTGGCTGGTGTAGGGGAGAAGGGATCCAGAATCCCACCAGACTGGATGGAGAGGAGAAAGAAGGCTGGAGAGAGACAGAGAGGCTGCAGGGCTGCAAGGGGCTCTGCTGGGGCCGTGGGCTGCTTGCCCTCCTCCTGCCACAGCCCTCACAGGGGCTGGGCACTCTCCTGGGAAGGGCAGGAAGGGGACTCCTAAAGGCTCCTGCAGGTTTGCAATGCACAGAGTCTCTTTATGGTCACCATTTGCAAAACCAAGTTTTTAGAGCCTTTCTCTTTGAGGATTTATGGGCAGAGTTCCTCCAGTTTTACTCAATGAAATGCATGAACAGCTCTAGATGAAACTTCCAACAACTAATGACAGCAAAGTTAGCCAGAGGCAAAAACCTAGCATGAAGAAGTTCAGCCTAAATGATTAAATTTGGCAAAGTTTTAAGACAGTGGAAGAGAAAATCTTAAAAGGGGAAGTTTTGGATGACCTTAATGCTATGCACTGCAGCCTGTGGTGTCTGTAATAGGTTATTTCCAGAGCATCTGAGCGTCTTCCAGTAGTGCATTAAGCAATGTAACTAACATCTGTCACGAGGTTCATTTTCCCTCTCATCTCCTCCCTCGAGGGAAATTCTCTCATTTCTTAACCTCAGCTGGACCCCCACTCAATAATGTTCATTACCTCAAGAGAAAAAGGAAAAGCCTATCAAAAAGAGGGGAAAAAAAAAAAGAGAGAGATAATAGATCTAAGATTCAGGCTGCTTTGGTGACATTTTTAAAGTGTTTTTTGCCAAGCAAAACAGTATTTTTTAAAGAATTTCTTAACATGATATTTAAGCATTGAAAAGGAAAGACAAATTAAAATTATTGAGCTATTTTTCCTTTACCTATGATTATGCAGCAATTTATCAACAAAATGAAACAAGAACATCTGACTGGGATTATTTATTATACAGTAAGGCATTTATTTTTTGTTCACTTCACCAGGAACAGTGTCTCTGTTATGGCTAGTTAGCCATCTGTGTCCGAAGAGCTTTCAGGAAAGGATTAAACTGTCATTTGTTTTATTTCCTTTCATGAAATAACTCTCCTAACAGGGCTGGGGCAAGACTTGGCTATTGCTGGACTTATTACCTTAAGGTGGCATTTAAAGGAGTAACTGGATCTTCCCCTGAGCTAAAGCAAAGCAATGTAAAGTTTGGGGGGCTGTTTTCGTTCTTTCTGCTCCTCACACATGTGGTATCCTACTGGAGATGGCACAGATCAGGCAATGTCTGTGCCATGCTTAGGCAGAAGTAGAATTATCTGTGGATTTATTTTTTTAATCTGATTCATTCTCTACATTCAGCCAATATGGCTTGGGTTTAAGCACTGAGGGAATGTGCAGCTAATCAGGGCTGGAAGCAGGAGGCTGACAAAAATAACCCCAGAAGGCAGAGGTATTCCATTTCCTCCAGGTGCAGGGTATTCCCAGCCCCAGCCATCCATTCCCAGCCCCACAGAAGGCAGCACTGTGGCATCCCTATCCCATCTACAGCTCCACAGTGGGGCTAAACACTTCTAACACTTCTTCCCTGCAAAGAATGAGCAAAATAAGCTCAAAATAACCTGGTACTGAGACTGTGCCCTCAGTAAGAGCAAACATGGGAGAACTATTTGCCAGAAGGATGTACCTTGTGGCTTTTGCAGGGGCAGTGTGGGGTGTCCTGGGGCAGCCTCACAGTGCTCACCAGGAGCACCAGCAACAGCTCACTCATGACCTGTGTCTCCAAATCAAAAGCACTTTTGCAAGAAAGGGGCAGATTTGGGAAGTTTGATGCCAGCAGCTCCTCATGCCACACTTTTACCGACTGATTTTTTGGAAGCAGTTGGTAGCCAAAGCTCTCGGTGCTCGCTATGCTTGAAGTGACAACTGCGCTCTGTTCAAATGTGACCTGCACAGGAGCTCACAGCCAGAGTGCAAACGGAAGACACCCCCTGGAGCAGCTGGCCCCGGCACTGGCTGAACCTCCAGGAGGACACTTTAGCCAAGGAGGGCTCTTACAAGAGTCAAACATTTGAAAGGACTGGAAAATGGGTCTTCTCAAGGTCTTGGCTTCAGGGACCATACATGACACTGCAGTGAATTCCATGTACCACCTTTGATTGAGAGGAAGAGCTGATTTGTCGTGAGTGAGTGGTAGTTAAAGAACCAAGTATCCCATGTGAGCCATTAACTGCAGCTCTGGAGAGAGCTCCAGCAGGAGCTGGTCTGGCACAGCAAACTGCAGTATTGCAGGAGGAATAAAATAGTGACATCTATAGGATGTTAAATATTTCTAGCAGCTACAGTAGGAAGAAACCCATAAACAATATCCGTTCTTCACTAAAATTTTCTGCATTCATTCATATCAAAAGCCAGTTCACCTTTTCTGCCCATCATTGCTCATGTGCTACTTGTTGCAGCCCCAAAGTCGCTGTGTCCTGCCCGGACTGGCCTGCAGGACATACCCAGTGAGACTCCAGGGATAGGGAAGAAGCACCTGCAACAAATGAATGGGATAAAGAGATGCAGCAGTCGGGACTGCCAGAGCTCTGCAGGAATGACAGCCCTCCCAGGGAAGTGGACGGGCTCTCCTCCAGGTACCAGGGAGGCTCCTCTGTCCCCCATTGACAGCACAGCAGCTTCCCCTCGGGATGCCTCTTGCTGGGAAGCACACGAGGGGCTCATTCAGGCCACTGCTGCCTCGGTGGGACTGTGAGCAAGGAAACACCAACCTCTCAGTCTGTCCCTGGGAAGCCGTGGTACGATCATGTGGCTGGTGCAAACCCAGCCAGGTACACACGGCCCGTTCTCACCTGGGTGTCACCAGTGCCCCCAGTGGGACAGCACTGCACCTCCTGCCCACATTTTCTGAAGCTGCTGTGCTTTCTAATCCCTGCTGGTTGAAATAACTTGGTCACAAGCGGGGTTGCAAATCCACAGAGCTGTGACCCCGCCCCCAAACCTAGAGGAGCATCTGATTCTCCTGATCAATTCCCAGGCAAACAAAAGCCAAGAAAGAGGAAGGATACCCATGGCAGGCAGCATTTTCGTAGCAGCCATACAATTATAATGCAGTTAGACTGTATCTGTTTACATTCCCAAACTGAAATAATCTTTTTCTTATCCCCCTGCCTTAACTTCCCTAACATTCCACTTCCACAGTGTCAGCAGGGAATCCTGCTGCACTGTAATGAAGCTGCACTAAAGAACTGGACTCACAGTAGAGACTGAAATTCTCAGTTATACAGAAAAAGCATTGGGTTTTCTGCTTTGGACTGAAAATGCCTCTTAGAGAGGATTGGGGTTTCGAAGTGTTCAGGAGGAAGACCTGGGAAGATGAAGCAGTTAAAATAATTTCCTTTTTAATGGTGACTTTGCAGCCTCTTTCCTTTCAACTTTGAGAAAAGCTTTGAGCTTTCCCTGTTCACAGAACTCTAAAATAGGCAAGGTTGTTTGATTTCGTTAGTGAAACAATACAATTCCTAGGATTCTTGCTATGACATTTGCTCAGGGGAGCTGAGAGAAGATGCTATTACTTCCTGAGAAGCAGCAAGATTACCACAAGCAGGGACAATGTCAGAATTTGGTTTCTTGCTGACTTACACAGCGTCCCTTGGTCTGCTTCTCCCCCATTCCTCTGTGCTCCTGGGAATCTGCTAAAACACACCTGTGGGAAGTTTGGGCTTTTAAATCTGTGCCTTAAATGTCCCAACAGTTCCCTAACTTGCAGAAAGTTTATTCCTATCAAGTCCTTAATCTCAGTTTTCCTTGGAAAATCTCTGCAAGTATCTTCCTTCAGAAACCCACTACAGAACATGCCTGAGATAAAGAGCTTTCCCCCCCACCCCATGAAAACTGAATGTTCTCCAAAAGATTACGATTTTTAGATTTAAAATTCTTGTGTATAGGCTGAAATGACAAGCTAATAACAACAATCATGTCATTAAGTCTGGATGAAAGGTTTTGATCATGGGGAAAGTACATTCCAACACAGTTCAAACGAAAAATCTCAAGGGTTTGAGCCCCTCCCTCTCACACTCCACCTCTTCCCCTCCTCGCTGTGCTTCTGCAGAAACACAGGAAAGAAAGCTGAAAAAAGCAAGGAAGAGAAAAAAAAAAATTCTCTCCAGAATGCAAGCAAAACAGTAACAAGTTTCGATTATAACAAGATACTTATTTTCTGCACAAAACACATTTTGGGTTTTTTTTCCAACAGGCTCCAGCTCACAGTAAAGGTGTAACACATGAAGGCAAAGATGGCTTATATTTTAGGAATTTCCGTGATTTTTATGGATTGTATTGATGAGAAATGCATTTGAACTGCCAGTAACAATTTTGTTGGGAGATATAGTTTGAATAATTCCTTTGCAAAAAGCATGATTATATTTCCATTAGAAATGAAAAGTTGTTCTGGAAGATCCAAGCTTCTAAATTAATGGTTTTTCAGTAAATAAGGTGGCATAAATTCAGCTTCCTCTAAGCCAAAATATATCACTGCTCTCTAATTGCAATTCCCAGCTATGCCATCCTCTTCTTCTTAATTCTAAATGGTCTGTACTTATCGAATCATTTGCTGTGCACTGCACAATCCTCACCCTTAATTGCACAAATATTTTATTTTTGGAACAACGCAGCTCAGCAACAGGCTTCATTTGTTTTTTCCTGAGTCTCTATTAAAGTAAAGCACTTACAAAATCTGTGAGCAGGGAGAGAACTTGACTTGCCCCTCCATGGCCAACAGTTCCCAGCTAATCACAACTCAGCCCCACAGCCCTGTGAGCAGAGCAGTGATTAAACTGTGCCTCAACAAAGCAACTTTGTGCACAGCCCTGACGTGCTCCCGGCACAAACGTCTCCCTCCTGTTATGATTGGTATTCCCCAGATGTTTGACTTCGAGCTCAGGCTTGGCAGGCAAGGCTCTGTGGCTGCTATTCAAGTCCCAAGCTTGAGCAGCTCCAGTGTTTATTCTCATAATTTACACTTTGTGATGGCTTATGGACAGTTATGTACTTGGTTTTACAGCCACCACTTCAAACCAAGGGGCTGATCGTGCTCTTGTGGAGTCAGTGGTAAATGATTCCCAATTCCACCCCTGGCAGGAGGCCCTGCATCATCAAACTGTCTCTCAGAGCAAACAAGCCAATATAAAACAACAATTTGCTTTAGAAATAAGAAAAAAAAAGCCTGAAATCTTACTTACTAGGAAGTCTTCTTCACAGTACACCTTGCCATTGACATTGTAGAATGCTTTTCCTCGTAGTCTTCTCCCTGTTAAAACACAGGACCATCAGAATTTTGTTCTCTATCCCCAAACCCAGTCGTTCAGGATGCAAAGTGAAAAGCACACCCCCTGTACCTGTCTGTGGGGTCTGTTCCTGGCCCCTCTCTTCCCTGGAGGGCCCATCCAGAGCCAGGGCTGAGGGTCAGGCTCTTTGCTCTATCTGGCCTTACCCAATCAGATACCAAACCTTGCCTTAGGTACCAACTAAATGTTATCTTTAAGTGCAGGTTATGGAACCCAGTTGATACCGGTTCCTGAAAAACTTGCAATCTCAACTCAAAAATTATTTGGGGGAAAAGGCTCCTTTGCAAATTGAGACAATTTTCTTGGCAGATAAAATCCCAGCAGGCTCACATCCACTGCAATCAACAGCAGCAGCATTTGTCTCCAAAGGACTACCCAAGGGATACTGCATACGGATGCCCCTGCCACGCTCAAGAATATTAATAATCAATGTCACAGCAGCTCCCTGCAGTACAAGGCACACATGATGGAGGGAAGGGCAGGAAAATCACACAGAAAACAAGAAATTTTGCATTCAAGCTTTGACATTTGCCATTTCATTAGCCCATGCAGAACTTGAGTGACAAAGCCTGTGATAGTCATTAACTGATGGCTCCCTTTACAGTGAAGAAATGCACAGCAGACTCCAGAGAGTCCCAACAGAAAGGATGCAAACCAGGAATTCAAGAACCACCAACCCCGGTCAGTTTGTAGATCCAGCAGATCAGAGCTCTGCAGAAAGCAGTGCCATTTCACCAGTGTAAAACCAGAGAGGGAAAAGGGAAACCACACTGATCCCAACTCACCTCATTCCCACTCTGCCAGGTCCCACTGGCCAAGCCTCCCAGGCATGTGGGAGCTCTCAGCAGCCCTCGGCAGCCCCAGATGGACAAGGGCTGCCTCGGGCTGTGCCAGCAGCGGCACAGGGAAAGGAAGAGGGGGCAAGAGGAACTCGGGTCAACAGATCCCAGGTCACTACCGGAGCTTCACTCCATGGAATCAGCCCGGCTGTCTCCTCCAACTCCAGCAGAAACACCACCGATCTCCGTGGAGGGCTTGACACCGAGGGCTGGCGAGCTGAGCAGCACAGAGGGGCAGGAGTACTCTCCATGGTTTCCATAAACAATGTTGAGGAAAATATGATTAATTTTGAGTGCTTGAAAGCGCCTTTTACACGTTGCCACTGTGATCTGATCCTGGGAAACTGTGTGGCACAAAGAGTTGGGATCTGGGCTGATGCTTTTGGGAAATCACATGCTGCATGCGGTTGTCTGGTGGTTTTACTGTCGTGGCTGAGGGAAATGCTTCTTTTGTGTGCACATTCTTGGGCCGTCGATCTCACGGGCTGCTGTCTCCATACTGCTGGTAGGTGGAGTCAGCTCTTGTTTGTCTTTCCAGCTGCCCGGTGGCTCTGGTGGGGACCAGGACCCTGGTGACGTGAGCAATGTGCTCATCCCTCTGAGAGTCTTAGGTAAAACTGGGCCATCCCCTGAACAAGGCACAGGGCTGGGACAGCAATCAGGGGACCATGGGGCCTCTCTCAAGTCATGCAAGAGCAACCAAATCTAGATCTTCCCTCCTGCTTATCAAAGATGTTTTTTAACCTCTCCAGTGAAAGATAAAGTACACAGAAAGAAAGGAAGAAAGGAAAGAGGCCAGAATGGCTTTGTAAAGGACAGGTTGTCTCTGCAGGTCTAGCCTACAACTGGATCTGACATACAACTTGTCTTTAGCTGGTGGACATGAAGTGGCTGCACCCAGAACAGGGACCTGCCTTGGATATGCTGATGCAGCACTTCCCCTGTGCTTACCCACAGAGCCGGGCGTGTGTTTCAGGAGAAGGAGCGCTGGCCACCACCTCAGCCCACAGCCGCTGTGGTGAGAAGCAGCAGAGGTGATTAGGGACAAATCCCAGAGCCGGTTGCTGGAAGGATCTCTGCAGGAGAGCAACGCGCCAGGGCGGGGAGGTGCCAGCATCTCGGAGGCACTGCAGGAGGTGCAGGAGGACCCTGACATCCCACTCTGTACCCCAGCCTGCCAGTGCTGAGCTTGATGGGAACGGCACAAATTCTGCTCTGGTTCTTTCCTTAGCACAGCATCACCAGTGGGATCAGCGCTCTCCTGGACCGGGATGGAGTGGGAAGCCTCTGACCCAAAGCCAGTGTTCTGGAGTGGCTCTCACACACAGCAGGTCTCAAATGCATTTGGCAGCTGGCTGCCCTGTGCCCAGCCCCACTGTGAGTCTCCACATCAGCCCTGCACTGGTGGGATCCCTGCTCCCAGCCTGCCCCACGAGCCCCCACCTCCCCAGCATTGAGAGCTGTTCTCCCTGCCCTACACCTGCCACCTCTACGCTGCACTCCCAGCACAACACCTTTCAAAACTCAGGGAAAATACCATTTCTCTCATTTTCCAGCTGAAAGAAACAAGACGCCTGTTAGGGAACTGACTTGCCTAAACTCATAAAGCAGGCAAGCAGCTTGCTCACATGATAATGACTATTATTAACAATGATTAATAAGATTGACAGGCCTTTTACCTTAGAAGAATTTCATTCAGGGACCATACAATAGTTACCTCGCAAACAAGAAACAGCAAGTTATCACTCAAACAACCATGGATGCCTATATTGGCTTCTACATCCTGCATTTTAGAAATAAAGGCAAAAGTGTACATTCCACTGCCCTCCAGAAGGGTTTACTAAATGACAGCACTGAACATGGTCAAACACCACCCTCTGAGTGTCTGGGCATCATGTGCAAACTACAATCAAGAGGGAAGTGCAGGCAGTTGCAGCCAGGGAGACAGGAATCCCGAGGAGAGGCAGTGGCGGTGGCCCCAGCCCCAGGGCAGCGGTGCAGCAGGGTGGGTGCAACACCTTGATGTTGGGATGCCTGCCCTGAGCTCCTGGTACTGGACAAAGTGGCTTCATCTTTCAAGGTCCTGGAGCAGCTTGGGAACCTGCACAGCACCAGCCTGTTCTGTGTAGCTGTAACCTGTTATTGTCAATTAGGCAGAAATTCAAGTTAAAAACCCCCTGATGTTCCTTTAGCCAGCTGAGCTGAGCACCTGGCCAGCCAGAGAAGGTAATATCACCCTGCCCACTGGCACACAGGCCCTGCTGCTTGGCTTTCCTTTGAATGACTGAGTCTAGCCAAGCCTGGTTACTATTTGCTTTCATAATATTGAAACAAAAAAAGTCAAGAGTTTCTGACAAAACTTGATGCAACTTGCTGATGGCTCATTACAATAATAATGAGCAGCCTAGCAGAGTTCTCGAATGTGGGGTTTCACAAACACTGCACTTGGTTCCTCCTCCTGCTGGATACCCACCTTGGCATGCCTGCCCTGTCAGACCAGTTTGCAGCAGCAGCGAGGAAGAGGCTCCGTTTCACACCCGACAGAGCAGCAGGAACAGGGACTGTGCAGGGGGACCGGGCCCGGGGCGGGAGCCACCCGCCTGTGCACAGGCTCCTGACACCAGCAGCAGCTTTTAGGGGGAAGCCCCTTCTCCCCCGAGTGCTCTTCAGCCTTGTTTTCCCATAGAAAACAAAGCTTATGCACTCCCAGAGACAAACAAGTAACTCCCATTTCCTGACTGACACCCCAGGCCAAGGGAGTTCCGCCACCTCGGGTGGGAGACACAGACCTCAGGAACACTCCAGCAAACAGTGCAAACACTCATGAGATAATCTAGCAGATAATAAAATGAAAGCTAGAAATGACTCTATCCCAAGGACTGATAGCAACTGGTGATAGCAACCAACATGACAAACATCCAAAAGAATGCAGGTTTGTGGAACTCTTAAAAAAAATTAAAAGCAGAATCATCTCTAGGTTTTTAACACTGGTTTGGACGTTTAACCAGTTTATAAGTCTCTGTTATTTAAATGTGTCTATCAATTACTTCCTGCACAACTTTTATCTCCTACATGTTGCAAACCAAAAGGAATGGGAGAGCTGTTGCTTTATCAAAGGATTCAACTCAAAGACAGCTTGCAAAAGGAAAAATGACCCCCAGTTGACACAGGCTGTCCACAAGTATTCTCCTCAGTCTCCAGAACACTTTGCTGGGTGGTGAAAACACACCAGCCAGGAAGCCAAGATGGAGTAAAACTTTTTTCCCATGCTGTTTCAAATGCTGTTCCAGGCCCCCATGGAACGAAATGTGAATCAGCCCAAGTTTTACAGTGTGGAGGACATGGCCCGAAAGTTCACTGCAGGTGTCCTGCCCCCTTCCCTCTAGACTGGAAAGCATATTCCAAGCCCTCCCTGCTGCTGCTGGCCGTGAGTATTTGCCTGTGGGGAGGTAAGTTTATCAATCACAGCCTTCAGTGGAAGATCTCCTGTCTCACACAGGATGGATGCAACCGGATCAGGGGCTGACATCCCCCTCACCGCTGTAAGACAGGAGATAGGAATGTCTCACTGTCACAGCAGGGTTATTAGACCTAATTACTGTTTGCAGCATGCTTTGAAGTTGAAAAGTGCCAAGCATTATTATAGTATTTTAAGTACTTTGATGATTAAAAACACACAACCTTTTGGAAATCATGATTTAGTAGTACGGTAGAGTAAGCAAGTTCATGTGAGAAGCCTGCATTGTCTCCATGCCTGATGCTACTCAAACACAAACAGCTCCCCTCTGACATCATGGGAATGCTGCAGCCCCAGCCCTGCCTCCCAGATAACGCCTGGCGCATCCCAGAGACTACCAGCGTGCTGAAAAACCCACAGCAGAGCACCTCCTCACCATCAGGATCCCTCTCGAGGTATTCTCAACAGATGTGCCTCTCCTACCTCCATGTGTGAAAGTTTCAGTGTTAGCGGGGACAAAGAGTGAAATGACTAATAATGTCCTCTTATTTCTAATGTCACAGCTGTGTGGAACAAGTATCCTATTTTAGCCACAAAATGTAATTAAACCCTCCCAAATGGAGTGCAATCCAAGAGTTCAGTTGTAGGTATCACTGCTAAAGATGAGAAATTCGTTAAAGCAGAGCTAATTAACAGTCTGAACAGCCCAAGTTAATGCCACGGAGTATCACTCCAGTGGCTGCCATTCCTGTTGGCTGGGGACATGGCTGTGCAGCACAGAGAAGGTGCAGGCACTGGCCAAGGCACAGGCAGCTGCAGGACCAGGCAGGGTGGCTGTCCCTGCCCTGCACAGCACCACAGCCTTGCCTGAGCCCCCAGCGCAGCCATGCCCTGCTCCTGCTGGCCAAGTGGCACCCAGGAGCTCCTGACTTGTCTCACAGCAGCAAGACAGATCCACAGCATCCTCCTTTAACAGCTCTTTCTGGAGGGAAAAAAAAAATCTCACATTGCTTCTCTCCTTGGGATTCTTCCCCCTTCTTATTTAATGAACTGTCAGTGCTAAGGGTGATCGGGACACTCAGTGAGAATCTCCGTGCTCTGGAAGCTCTGGTCCATGACTTGTTCAGCTTCCTGAGTGTGGCAGCCTGAGCTTTTCATGCCTGGCTGACCAAAGAATTGTGCCTGTTTTAGTTAGCAATATCAAACATGGACCTAATTGCTTGTTAACTGCTTCAGATGCCATCTCTGCAGTGACTGATGTGACACCAGCACCAGTACTCGTCTCATCCCAGCACCTTACGTGACAGTCTCCCAAAGCCTTCAGACTGCAGTGATGAGTAAACACACACAGAGAGGATTAATACACAACAACATTTGCTCAAATATTTCCCAGCTACCATAACAGTGAAGGAAAATTCCCACATATTGCCCCAAAGCCCTGTGCAAGTGCAATGAGACACAAGGTAGCTTGAGCTGAGCAGACACTTCTGCCTGCCCACCTCTGCCACACTCTCCATCACTCAATGCAATGTAAACTTTTACCAGGCCAAACCTGGTCATTTTGTTTTGCAAAATGCCCTGGCTCTTGGTCTGGGGCTGCTCTGATTCTGAGCTGGTTGTTGGTGCACCCATGGGCTGCCCACACTCCCAAAGGCACTTTTTCAGCCCAGGGTCCTCCTGAAGGTCCCGCCCACAGCAGCAGCACAATGGGCATGACTGCCCACCAACCTCTGGCACATGCTGCAGCTTCTCTTGGCATGCAAGGACTGACTGTCCCTCTCACCTGTGCGACACCACCTGATGATTGAGGAACTGGGACACACAGAACTCAAAAGCTGAAGGGCAAGTGAAACCTCCAGAACCCAAACCAGTTCTCCACAACCCCCCAGGTCTGACAGCTACTATTTCTGAACAGTGGAAGCTAAATTTTAAGTTACCAGATGAGTCCAGGAGCTGAAACTTCAAGAGGAATACCAAATTTTACAAACACAAATAATAATTGAAAACATTAAGTAATAACAAGCCACTGCTGCTACCTCCTCTGCCCCGTCACCTCTGGCTAAAATGGGTGCAGAATTTCACCCAGGAGCTGTTTCCTTTCAAGCAGTAGAGGAGGTTTGCCTGCCCAGGAACTGAAAATGTGCCAAAAGAAAACAAAAGCTTCCAATACTTTTTCTTTATTTGTTACCATTCCTCCTTTACTCACATGTGAGTTTGGGCCGGCAGTTCCCCATCCCTCCCTCTGGCTTACACTGCCTCTCTGCACAGAGGTTTTCTTTCCACAGGGTTTCTGCCACTCCACCCATTGCGAGCCGGGGTGAACCAAGGCTGCTTTAACCTCTCAATAAGTGCTAATTAAATTTTTCTCCTTGGTCTCCTACAGTGGACTCACACAAAGCCACCAAGCACAAGCTCTCGGTGCCGGGGTCCTGCGATGAAGCTGCCACCACAGTCAGGGTGCCAGGAGGGGACTGAGCTCCAGCCCAGCCCCTGGCTTGGAGAAACTTCCATCCCCCAACCGCCACGGCCCCCTCCCCTCCTCATAATGCTCAGCCTTTGTGAAAGAAGAGGTGAATTTCCAGGGCTTTCAGGGGGTTTAAGATAGGGGAAGAAAAAAAAAATCAATGCCAAATTCCTTTGAATAGAAGATACTGCATGTTGGCAGAAGCCACTTTTCACAGACCCCAGCCGTTTGAAATCTGAAACACTAAAAAGTGGCTACTGTGGATGTGCTGTATTCTTCTTTTCAAAACAATCTGGCACACAATTTTGCTCCCCTGTTCCAGGACCCAATCCTGCATTCCTTTCACGCTCAGACTCCCATTGACTTTAAGGAATGCAGGATTGGATCCTAAATGTGTGCTTTACTCACACAATAGCTCCTCATGGTTACGATCTATTGAGAAAGGCACACTTTAAAAACCATTTGGAATTGCAGGCTCATCCACCAGCCCAGAATGCCTGTAAAGATCTCCCATTATTTCAGGAAAAATGCTCAGTGTCTGAATTGCACACACACACACTCACATGTTTTCCTGGTTTCAAGCTGCAGGCACAGCTTAGCTTGAGATGCATCAAAATATTTTGAGCACTGACCTGATAGCTCCTAAAGAAACCACGTGTAATTTTAGGTTTTGAAAAAAAAAAACCAAACTCTGGGGAAAGGAAAAAAAAAAAGCCACCAAAGCAAACATATAAGCAGCTGAATCCTAAGGTCGGTTTTTCAGAGAACTTTTGTAAAAGCCTCTAAAAGACCTGCACCGGCTAAGACAAAACAGAGCCTTGCACTGCTATTTTTGAGGATGCTGTATACTGAGTTACGAGGCTATTACGATGCAAATCTCAAATGTACAAGCTTTTTACTCGGCCATAAACACAAAACAGTATACATTGTCCTTTCAGAAGAAAAGGTTTGCTGCTAAAATAGCAGAAGCCCTACGTAAATAACCAACATTCTTTCTGCCTGAGGTCACTGACTTGGCCTATTCAATTCCGGGCTAGTCTGGGATTTGACAATCTAAGCAGGGGAGAGGCCCTTTCCTTTTTTTCAAAAGAATGCTGGGATTTTATTTGAAATTTAAACTCTTGCAAACAAAAGGTGGCATCGTATGTTGGAGGCCTACTAAGGTGGAGTACAGGATGTGTATTGTTTTCTCCCTTTACATAGGTTCTTTCAGGAAAGAGTATTCAGAGTCTGTGAACAAATTCTAATAAAATATTATCATCAGGTATCATCAGACATAGCAAGATATGAACAAACACTTTAAAGAAATTAGAAGATTCAATTTCAAGAAATACTTATGTGGGAAAAGTGTAAAAATGGTTTAAAACCATTTAATTTAAATTAGAATTTTCAAGTTAATTATTTTCAAATTAATAATTGGAAATCATTCTCTAGTTTAAGTTCCTATACTAATTCATATTTGTACACCAAACCCGAGCTTTTCAGTGCAAATTAACCGTGGCTACAAAGTCAGCATTCATTCTCACTCTCCATCTCGTCGCTCTGCCCTGGGAAGGCAGATGGTAGTTAACTATTTTTCCTCCCAATTACCATCGCCCAGCTCTCACTCGGACTCTGACAAAAGCACACTCTTGTCTGACCGGCTGCGGAGCTGCCAGGGCGACAGAAGCACGGCTCTCTCTGCTGTGCGCTCACCAACGTGCGCTAAAACCCACATGAAAACACAGCACTTTATCATTCTGACATGTTTGTAGCCTAAGGTAAACTCTAGACTTTCCTCTGCAGTTTACCTTAACCTGCCATGATGTCAAAGTGAAAAACTTCATTACCTTCCCTGGGATTTTGCCCCGTGCCAGCCATGGCACCGAAGGGAACACGTCTGTGCTCAGTAGGTGCTCCTTTGCTGCATCCAACCCCCCTGCATCCCGCATCCCGCATCCCTGCACCACAGACCTCCGCAGGACTCCACCACAGCCCCGAGCGGGTGCTGAGGACACGGAGGGCACATTTCTGAGGTGTGGAGGGCACATTTCTGCCCCAGCCTCCCTGCATGACTCCAGCTGTCAGCCTCCAGCAGGATTATGTAGATAGATAGCTAATATCTTTTGTTACCTTGCTGGAAAACCCCACCTTTCTTGGCAGGGTATCCATAATCTCTGTGCCATGTTTACTCTAGTGTGGAATTCTCTCTTCCTTTCTGTCTCCTCCTACTCTTCAGTCAGGTTATTTGACAAAAAGGTTGCTTAAAGCTGCAGGGACAAGAAGCTCTCTGACCTCTGGCACTCTGGCAAGGCGTTCCTGTGCAGACTGTATTATAAACCTAGCAGATACTTTCAAGCTTCCATATAATTTGCAAAAGTTTAAATTGGCAGATGTTTCCTTTCTCTCCTACTTATGTATTTATTCTATCCCATACCACCCATCAATTTCAGGGTTAACACATAAATTATTTCCATGGAGCTCTAACAGAAAAACTTATGCTGAAAAAGGGTTTGCAAAAACATAAACCAAGTATATATTTTAAAACAGAAATACAACTGCCTGCATTGATCTAATAGCTACTTTGGGTCTATATATTAACGCACATCTTAAAAGTATATTACTTAACAAGCCAGCAAGTGGCAACACTAAGAAAACGTAAAATAAAGCTCCAAGTGTACTTCAATTTAACTTTTCCCCCCCAGGGCTGGGTTTACAAATGCAAAAAAAACCCCACCAAACCACGAGAGGCCTCCCCCACCACTTGACAAGCTGGGAGGGCAGGGGGTATAGCTCTTCCCCCAAGGTAGTTTCCACTGTGGGAAGCTTTCACCATTCCATCACAGGCTCTTGTTCGTTATCAGCAAAGAATTCCAATTTTCCAGCTGCTGCCTGCAAGCCAGGACTTAAAAGAGTACTTGTCTTATCACACTGTCCCAGGGTCCAAGTGCCAGCCCATTCTATGGCAGAATAAATCCATCACCAAAGTGCAGCCCAACCCTTCCTGGTGCTCCAGGCAGGACACAGCCTCCCCAGCTGCCCTGCTGGCCCCTACCCTTGTGTCGTGGTGGGTGACCCTCATTCAGCCTCCAGTAAGAACCACCACAATGTCAGCAACAAGGATCCATCTACCCTGGCATCCTGTCTCCAGATCTGGTCAAGACTGGAAGTTCCCTGGGAAAGAGCACTACAGGCTCACACAGGCTGCAGTGTTCCCAAGAATAACCTCTCAGCTTCCAGCAGCCAGCACTTAAGGCCTTCCTGCACCACAGGTTGCATCATAACTATTATGTTTAATAGCCTCACTGGACCAATCCTTCTCTAATTTGTCTAATTTCTCTATGAGATCATTTATATTTTTGGCCTCCATGCTGTCGCTATGGCAGAGTCCCAGTTTCACTGTGCATTGTATGAAACATTCTCTTTTGTTTGTTTTGAACCTCTGCTGATCTCAAGCTTCTGCTGCATCCTAGAGAACAAGGTGGCCTCTGCAGTCATCACCACCAGATTAAAGAGCTCTGTAAGTCTGAAACTTCAGCTGCACCTGGATGTGACTGGGATGCACACTTCTAGCACACACAACTGGTCTATCTAGCAGCATTCTGAGAATCTGCCCAGGTCTTCTTTGTACAACACAAGCACGGACACACACATGTGGAACAGAGCCCCTGGCTCAAAGTTCACACAGCCTGTGTGAGATCCCTGAGGGAGACAGGACCAACCTCCCGAGTTCTGCACTGCCCCAAGTTCCTGAGCAGCCTTTGTGAGGGGTGAGCTGCTGAGAAACACAACGGGAGGCAATTCCTATGGGAATACATCCAAAAGAAGATGCTACTGTATTCCAGTAAGACTAAAGGAAGAAAAGAAGGAAGAAGGAAAAAAGATGTTTGGTCCTCAGTGTCCAGATGTTCAGAGCAGAACCCACTGGAGGCTCCAGCTGACAACCAGCAAACGTTGGGTGAGGCTGTTGGACCTCTCCTAACATACAAAAAGGTTGAACAAAAGGAGTGGACACAGCGCAGTCCTGTGGCAACACGCAAGAGAGCCTCAAGGGAGATGAGCAATTTCCCTAAACTCTCTCCCCGTTGTCTCAGAGAAACAAGAATGGATTTGCAGAGTTCCCTGTCCCTCGCAGTAGCACTGTGTGAGTCAGCACCCCAGCGTGAGCAGCATCAAAGGGCGCTGCCGCTGAACCTCCACACGCTGCTTGGTTTGAGTCACATCCACAAAGTGCTCACAGCCAGCACCAACAGCACCCCATGTTGGTACAACCAAGCTCACAGTGCACAATCTCCTTCCCCTGAGATAAATCTTTGCAATAAAGTGAGATTGTTAGGATCCACAGTGCTAGAAATGGCATCTTGAGCAACAGCTCTAACTCTTTTCTTCAAGGGATAATGGAAGAATGTGTCAGGGAGTGGTCCTTGGGTCCAGGGGCACGAAGAAAACTTAGAAAGGATAGTACACAGTGTAAAAAAGTATTTTCAGAATGACAAAGTATTAAAGCATCTGCTAGTTTTGAAGGACATTCTTTAGGTTTAGATTACTCAGCTGTAAATTTGAAAGACCAGCACAGAGAACAACTCTCCTGTTGCCCACACTGGTGAACAATCCCACTGATGTTAATAACATTACTTCAGATTTATCCTGGGTAACTTGGGACAAAACCTCGCTAGTACCTTAGATATGTGTTTTTGACAATATTCCTGTATACTCTGCTGTAAACAAAACAAAACTGAAAATTATAGTTGTTCTCAATTACTGAAAAGAACTGGGGCTCACTCAGCCAATTTGAAATCTAGTCAAAGATCAGCCCTCCTTGGGCTGCCCTTGATATTTTGTGCTGGGCTGACCACAGCTTCCTGCAACAGGTCACATTAGTACTAAACCCACAAGCAGCTCCCAAGCCAGAGGGCTGAATAGGTACAGCTCCTGACAGTACACTCACTTCCTTTGGCACTCAGGTACAATAAGGATATTGTTCCTTTAATGCTTAGCTTTCCTTTTAAGAACTATGTGAGATTTCAGCCAATTCTCCACAACGATTAGTTCAGGATGAATGTACTTAACTCAGGATTCAGCTGGAAAGAGCCCAAGTAGATGCAATCAATTTTCTGCTAAATCTACTTCCTTCCTCTCTTCTCTACCCAGCATGAGACATCAGCTCTCCACTACAGCCAGGGGTGACCAAGACCCTGCAAACCTCTGCCTTTAGCCATGCTCCTATCAAGACTGGTTACTCCTTCTGATTTCCCCTGGTTTTTGGGTTTTGCATATCCTGTTCACTTGCCCAACATTTGGGCTAGGGGGAAAAGGTTCTAGAAGCAAATATGAAAAAGCAGCTATACAGCAAACCACAAACATCAAATGCATTGGCTCCCATGACCCCCGAAGCTGATCACTCCCAACTGCACAGGATCAGAACTTCACTGATAAAGGAAGACTTTCCCCTTTGCACGAACTTTGAAACCTCCTCGAGGTTTCAATGTGCAGGTACCATATGATCTGCCAGCTTCTGTGCTGCCATCTCTGTGTGTGAACCAAATTATCTTCAGCATCATCATCTGAACCCCACAGGATTTCAGAGAGAGCAGCCACCGGCCCCTTTCCACGAACCAGCCTCTTGCAGCAGGGCCTGAAATAGCACATTGTAACAACAGGGATGATTTGCTATTTGAATCTAAACAGGGTAATAAAAAACCCCATCCCTTCAAAAACAAGGCTTAGAAAACATCTCTGGCTCTCACCTACACACTTTCTTAAGAGATTAAGTAGATGATTTCCAGCCTTATTTTCCCAAGTGCACCCATTCTGCTTTGTTAAATAATTCATGGAATCAGCAGAACAATTCCTGGTGTCTGTGTGTTCTTTAGGCTTTCTTTCTCTAGTCCAAACTTTTGATCGTGCTCCCCTACCAGTAAAAAATGTTTGCACATGCATCCCAATACACGTATGTTTATATATTTATGAATTAGATATATCCACTAGTGAAGTATTTTCTTCCTGTGGCCTAAAGGACCATCTTGAACACTGTCTGGGGTGCCTGCACCCCACTTCGGAGACTGCTGCTCTAGAGACCACTGCAGTGTTAATACTGATTCAGCAAATTGTTTCCATGGGTCTGAATTTACACTGCTGTGGTTCCTAAGGTCAGTAATCCACTGACTCACTCAATAAAGTTATTTGCATTACTTCCAGGAAAAATTTTGCAGGCAGTGCAGTTGGAAGAGTGACAGTGCAGAGTACCCAGGCAGCCAGAGGAGTTGTGTGACTGAGGTTCTGTGACTATAGCTAATTTAATATCAGGACATAGCATGCTTGTGTTTCAGAACACACTGACTGACATCTCCTGAGATATAACAGTGAGTGATCAAAAACGACTGCTAAATTCATTCCTGCTTTTAAATATGCAGAATATCAGACGCCTTTCGCTCTGCACAGGCAGGTACAGCTAAAAGAGATGGCAGGTATAGGTGGCCGTGTTCTGCACGTGTGCTGGCAGAGTCACCACACCAGCACAGCCAGCCCTGCTGGCTGGAGCCAGAGCCCCTGCTGGTATTCTTCTTACAGCAGATACCTCAAAAGTGTCTCTCCTCCAGTTCCCTGCCTGTTTCTTGCCTGGCTCATCGTTCATTTTTATTACCACTACTCCAAACACAGTGCAAGATCGCAGGAGTCTGGCAAACAAATAGTTAATTCTGGAAGGTTTTAGGCAAGAAGAAATCAGGTTGGGGGCAGGCAGAGAGGAGAAAGCACCAAGCCTAAGGGGGCAGGCAGAGCAGGGAGCACTGCTGGAAGCCCTTCCCCAGCCCCGGTGGGCTGCAGGAGGCAGACACGGGGAGCGGGCAGGGCATTGCAGTGCCAGGGCCAGAGCTGAGCCACAGCAGAGCAGCAGTAACAGCGGATAAGGAGGGGCAGGGGGCCCTGAACAGGAAGGAACACAGGGTTCTGTGCATCCATAAAGGGAGCCTGTGCAGACAACAAGAGCAGGACAGTGCACAAAGCAGCGAAGGACCCCGTCACCAAGCAGCAAAAGCGGCTGTGCCACCGGCACTCCATGGGATGAACGGGCAGAGGAAAGGGAGGGTCTCCATGGGACCTGAAAACTGCTTCTCCAGCCCTGCCCCTAACACCAAAAGGCAGAAAAGCACTCTTGGGGGATTTTGGGAATGGTTTTACAGGGCCCCAGTAACCTCAAAAACAATGGCGTTTACCTTGGGGTTTAAACCCCACGACTGTTAACAGCCTCCCTGGCACCCTCCTGCCCGAAAGTGCACCAGGTGACCAGAGCACCCGAAAAACCACTGAGCAGAAGACACTTTGAGAGGATGAGCAACACTTACTGCCCTACAGGCTGCCAGGCCTCTCCAGTCAATGTCACACACAAACACAAAAACACACTGAGCTACATCTTCACCTGTCACTTGGCTTTGTGGCACATGGCACAGAGACTGAAATGCTCTTTGCCACTTCAGCTCCAAGGGTGGGCTGTTCCTTGCCCAGAAGCAGCCATTTTGTGGGTGAAATGCTGAAGCCCCTGAGCATCCACTACCACAAAACAATGGTAGGAGGTTACTCTGGCCCATGACCCCAAGACACAGGACCTGTTCTGAAGTACTCAGTGTCCATGAGAAACGGAGTGAGAGGCCCAAGTGTCCAGCAAACACTCAACACCATTCCCTCCTCACTCCTTGAATGCCCTGAGCCTGCAGGGATGTTTGGGGCAGGTGAGGAACACAGAACTACACCTGAAGTTATTACATTCCTCCTCTCTCCACTACTTGAAGAAAACAATCCTCACTAACTTGAAGCCAGGAGAGCAGGTAAGCCCTTGCAAGAGGGTGGATCAGCAAGAGGGCACTGTTTAGGGGACAGCCCAGCACTGATTTCCAGCCCAGCACCAAGAGCACAGCACACAATCTCCACTTCATCAGACACCAGTCCTGCGAATTGCCAGAAGCAGCCACTGATCCTATAAAAGGAGGAGTACTGGATATGGATGGACTGGACGCTGGCCACCAGGGAGGCCACAGCGGGGTTTGCTTCAGGTTTCCTTTCAGAAAGCATTTATGTACCTAATTCAAGACTGTGGGATCAAGTCTGCAAGCATGATGGTTGCCTATTTTTACCTGTGTCAGTTCAGTGCAGGGCACACACATGTAGGGTTCATGCTGGTAAGATAATAGGAATTTCACAACAAAACCATAAAATAATTCCTTACTGTTTCTGGCATGGTGTTCATAATCAAAGACATATTGCAAAATCACCTGGTTTTTATACAGCTACAGGGAAGAGGCTCACCTGGCGCAAACCACAGCATTAATGTCGGTGTGAGGGGGGCAAGCTCCTGCTGCCCCGCTCGGAGCTCACACTGCCCTCCATGAACTCAAGGGTACCCCGACACTAACTGAAACTGGATTTGGCCATGAGTGATGTAAATCTAGAAAGTCCCAAAAGTTTTGGTCAAAGTCAGGATTTTCAGGAAATGAGATATTTATTGGAAGCAAGGGAAAAAACCAGCTTTCTGGCCAAGACTGAATTTACTGAGTTTCTTCCTGTTCTGTGTTCTAAGGGAGTGAGGCAGAGAGGGGTGGTTGGAAACAAGAGCTCTTCATTACCTGGGTTAAAAGCAAGCTAAAATTTCCTGAGAAGTCCAAGGAGAGGAGAAAACATCCACAAATAACTCTGACCTGTAGAAGTGAATTTACCAGAACCAAGCTGGTCAGTCTATAACAGTAAGTTTATAAGCAGGCAAAACATTCAGGTCATGTCAAATACCAGGGGTTACCAAAGCACTTTCCTTGGTGCCCAAGGCCAGCCCACTGCAGCTATAATCGGCCAATCCTCCCGAGTCCTCTCATTTAAATGAGAAAAATTTATGGTTGTTTGTGTAGGCTTCACGCCAAGCCTGTTTCTCTGATAAGCTTCTCTGGTGTATTTGTGTCTCACATCCGATTTAGAGTCCTCTGAATACTGGAGACAGCATTCCTGGGATACTGAAAATAAATTAAAAACACAACGCTGGGCTTGGACAGAGGAATGGGAACGCTTTTGACGTGGCCCAGGCACTAAGGGCTCTTGGGAGCAGTGCTGGGAAAGCAGGCTTTTTAAAATCTTGCATTAGTCCATTTATTTAATGATATATAATCCTCAAACTGGTCCCCCATAAACTGTAAATACGCATTATTTGAGCAAGTAATTAGTTTCAGTAGCACGCGGTAGCAGCTGTATGGTTTGGCTGCCAGACACTGCAAGTGTTTCCTCCAGCAAGTGCATCTCTTTGTGATATAACATTAATTACCAAAAGATTTACAAAACCTCTCACTTCTCCGGTACTTTGACCTCAAGATCTCCACATAATTTCAAAATACTGAAAGCAGCACAATATCACCCAGGTGAGGGAGGTGAGAAGGATTATGTCCACATGGGCCAAGCCAGACAGGTGAAGTGATCTGCCCAAGAGGACAAGGAAGCCTTAGCAAGTGGAGCAAAACCCTGTCCTCTGCCTCACGGGGCTGATGCACCCCTTGGTGACCACCAACCTACCAATCCTCTCAGCTAAGAATTTTTCCTCTGTTGCTTGCCAGTACTCTCTGCCAGAAGAAAGCCTCAAAGACAGACTGCTGAGGTTTGCTGCAACTGCATGTTTTATAAGCATGAAGACAAACTTTAACAAAAAAAAATCCTTTTTTTTTTTGTACATGGCAATATTCTTATGGGAAAGAGCTTTTCTAGACCCACAAGAAATCAAAGCATCCTTAAGATGAAGAGTGGCAGTGGAAACCCTTGATCTGTAAAATGAATTTGCAAGGTAAACCCAGGCTGCTTCCTGGTGAGAACTTTAATGTGTTTTCAGGCCATACAGACGACTCTCCCTGGAAACAAGCAGTTAACAAGAATTTGGGATGAGATTGTCACCCAGCCTGGACAAGGGGGCATGGGTGAGGAGCAAAGCCAGAGCTCTCCTGTCAGACAGCATGGGAGGTGAAGGTCACAGAAGCAGCAAAACCAGATTTCCTCTTCATGCCATGTCCTCTGCTAAGAGCTCCAGTCCTCGTTAGGCTGGGCTTGCAGAGCGGGACTGAGAGCTGGCCTGGCAGGAGGGGAGAGGTCCTGTCCCTGCACTGGCCCCAGGGAACCAACAGCAACAAGTCCAAGACTGGAAACAGCAGGAACACAGGTAACAGGAATAAGAATAGAAAACTATTTTGAAGTTTGGAGGAGGAGCTTTGCTGGTGAGGCAGGACAGACTGAAGTTTCCATGGCTGGAAAGTGGTATAATCCTGCCTCCTTGATATGGGGATGATGAGCTGCCAGCAGTCCTTAGATGCTGGGAATTCCAGGAAAAGACTAAGATATGCATAACAAATCAAAATGGGAAATTACCAGGGTACAGTAAGACTTCAAACAGTGCCAAAGGCAAGAGGAGCTAACCATTTTCTGGAGAAAAAGGTACTGACATGCAGTTAAGATCTTGACTAAAGTCATCCATTGTGCCTGTTTGAGATGGAAAACAAAAGATGCCCACACAGAAATAATAAGAAAGTTTGAATTCTTCAGTAGCAGAGCAGACACATCAGAGCAAATGCAGGCAGAAAGAAGGAGAAAGACAACAACGTAGGGGATGGAAAACTTCCCACAAGATGCATCAGAGACAAAAACTGAAGTTCAATCCTTCCAACACACCAGGAGAACAATCAGGTAATGGTGGCCCATAGACCCTACTTTGGTCAGTCCAGAGCAGCAACAATGAGATCAGCTCCAGGGCAAAGGAAAGGTGGAGAGTCCCCCAGTGACAGAGAGGATCCAGGTGATACGGGGCTTTAGGGTACGCTAAACACAGAGAGCCTGAACGTGTTTGTGTGCATGGGTAAGTTTTGTATGAGGACAAAGTATACTGAGACAGGCTCCAGGAAAGAAACCATCAGTCGGCTGTGGGCAGGACAACAGATTCCCTGAGTGCTGAAGGACAAAACTGATTAACTGCAGGTGTGGACACAGAACTGACTTATTGTTGAAGAAGGGATGATGACCTATCTTACATAAGAAATTATTTCAGAGTTTAGTTTGCAGGTTTAGTTTTCAGTTGAGCAAAGATCCAGGACATCACTAAAGCATTTTCCGCACTAGGGAACATACACAGGGACAACATACAGGAGAAACAGATCAATAGAGTTACAGGAAACCAGCCCTGTGTTTCTCCCTTAATTCATTCTCTTCTTCACTTTTTCCTTCCACCTGTTTTTTGGTAACACTTAAAAATTACAGAACCTGGAAATGGGAAACAGAAACATCTGTTGACAACGTCAGTGACTTGCCTGTGCTCTGTTCTGGATTATCTGGATTTCTTCCGTCTGAGAGATGAACTCAACAGCAGCCCAAGGGAGTCTCCTCTTGTGTAGGAACTGAGGTCTGTTCCAAGAAAACATTTTAAATGGGCAGAGGGGAAAGTAAAAAAGGAAAAAAAAAAAGAGAAGAAGGAAAGACTGAACACCCAGAAGATGTAGGTTTCAGAGAAGACAATCAAGACCTGCAGATAAAAGATGCCAATAAGGAAACAGGGAAATTTGTTACTCTAGACAAAGGTGACATTTCAGACCCACAAAACTATGTGAAGAAGTGATTAGGTTCTCTGGAGTTTCTACAGAAATAAAAAACAGAGACAGAAACCTTGTTAATTACAGCGTATTTTTTGTACTTTATGTGTTTTCCAACCCCTGAAACGATCACAGGTGCAATCAGGGATTGGTTCCACATTATGAACACAAAAATATTGTGGAAAGAATGCATCTCTGGTCAGTCAATCAAGTTTCCATCATGAGTTGCCAGGCAACCCCCACCAATTAAAATAACCATCAAAAGCCATCTATTTCATGCTGGAATCATTAATAGCAGAATGCACTGACAACCTTTCAAGCAAACAAGGAGACAGAGACAAACCACCAGCCAACTATTGATCCCATACCCTCTGATCATCAGAAGCAGGGAGTGCAAGCATTTCCCAGTTCCCTGTCAGCCAATACTGATCCCCACCACCTTTCCCTGGCACTGAGCCTCCAGCTCTACCAAGGCTGCCAAAGCAGCTCTCAGAGTGACACTGTACCAAGACATACACTCCCCCAACCAAAACAAGCTTTAAGCACATGCATCTTCAAGTGTCTGGGATGTCCCCATGGCACTAAGGCAATCAGATGAGACACCCCTAAAAAACCAGGTTCTCTCGTAGAGCTGAACTAAGTTTAAATTAGTCACAGAATTGAAAACATCTCATGACATAACATTTACAGCACAGTCTGTAGCAGGGACCCAGCAATGGACTGCTTTATTTCAAGCCCAGCACACAGATCAGTGCCCTGCTGGGCCAGAGTTACCTGGGACAACAGATAGCAAGGCAGAGAAATACAAAATGCCTCCTAAAATGTAAAACCCAACTACATAAATTTTAAATAAAGGACAGTTTCCTGTGTCTACCCCATCTCAAACATTTCTGATGACCCTTTTCCATCCCATTATTTTTGTTCTTCTGGGATATTACCAGACTAACCACAGATCAAGATAAAACATTTTTCTAGCACTCGGTACCCAAAGGTACTTGGGCTGTTACATGGGCTGGTATCCAAGTTTTACTTTTAATTAAATTTATTATTACATTCCTTTGCTGAGACTCAGTCATGGCTCAGAGTCTCGCACAGGGGAGCCCAAACCATGTGAAGCCAGCTGTCATCTCTGCCATCCACTGCCTCTTTCTACAGTGAGCACCTCCCTTTCCTGAGTCCTGCACTGGGGGTTGGCTGGGACTGCTACTACAGACAGACTTGAAATAGCTTTATCTGCCTGTCCTGATAGGTTTTAAATGGGAAATGTGGGGCTGAGCACAGGCTGTAACTCATCCCAGAGATGCAGACTGACTCAGGCAGAAGTCTGCCCTCCTGCAGCAGCAGCAGGAGTCATCTCAGTGACACATCTACACCAGCCACAGTCAGCAGCACAGACACCAAATCCTTCCTCATAGCCAACCTCGCGCCTCCGCACAGCGCTCGGCTTTTCCTGGGAATCACATCTCCAGGTATCTGCCCCACACGCATCAGGACCTGCTGCCAGCTCCAGTTATGGCTTGGAAACCACCAAACATCCAGGTGGCCACAGACTCAATCCAACCACGGGCCGGAGTCGTGGATGAGCAACAATAGCAGGGTGTGAGCTGAGAGGGTCGGCAGGGAGGCACCCACAGCACAGCACTGAGTCACTGCTCAGCTACAGACCAAAAACCCCAACATTTCAGTCTGCTCCAGTCCAACAGCATGTGGTTAGAAAACAGAAGGGAAAAGTGCACAAGGACATGAGCTACCCAGCAGCCTGTCACTGCGTGGCCCCTCCAGCAATGCCCATGAGCCCCTCTTCCTTCAGGGCTCTTGCTGGGTTTCCTTGGTGCCCAGAGGAGTTGCACAAAGTGGCTGCAGAAAGATGAACAGATACTGAACCTGCAGCTAAGTCAGGGAACAGTCGGTCACGAGGGACCAAGGGTTAACCACTGACACTAACACATGCATTTGTACCACTGTGATTACCAACTCTAACACTGGTGGACACACACTGCAGAGCTCATAGATTTGACACTGAATTTTGTTTTATTTTATGTGAAAGTCACATTCACAGACAATTTAATTTGCAGCTACAAAGCACGTACTGGCAGCATGCAATTTCGATGAGGTGACTCATGCCAAACTTATAAATACACTGTGGGGACAGAAAAAATGTGAATTGAAAATGAACCTTCCACTGGGAATTTGGGTGTTTTAAAAACTCACCAACTGCTGTAAATATACACTGAAGGGACAGCTTCCTTAAGATGTTCTGTGCCCTACTACCACCAAGAGCAAACAAAGGTTCAACTTGGGGCAGCAAATACGCAAAAGACCATTTCCAGTGTCACAAGGAATTCTCCGGGACATGAGCAACCTCCTATTAATAGACATCTACATCTAGTAGTACTGAGTGGCCTCAGACAGAAGTGAAAAGGCAGGTTGTGACTGTGACCATGAACTGACTCCCTTTTCCCATCAGCTGGGGGCATGGGCTGGTGCAGAAGTGCCCTTCATAGCCTCGGGGTAGTAATAACAATACTCCCACTGTGGTTGTTCCACTTGGGCCTTTGAAACCAGCAGCTGTGTCAGCCCTCCCTGGCATCCCCCCCAGAGACCTCGATGAGCTTGTGAAGGCTGGACAAAGGCAGCAGCACTGCCCATCATCACCTAAACTGTGACACCCTTATGAGCTGTCCCTCAAAATTCAAAGTGCTGTCTGACCCCTGTGAGTGTTCCAGGTTGGCCAACAGCCACCAGGTGAGAGCTGCATCCCTTCAGATGCCACAGTTTGCTTTAAGCTTCTGGTTGATCTTGCCATGATTTCCCGTGCCTTAAAACCGCAGCAAAAGCTCCAATTACAGATGAATGGCATGCTCAAGGATTTGCCTTCACACAGGAGAGCAGAACATGGTCCTGGTTTTTATGGTGAAATACATCTCAACTTTGAGAGTAGAGGCTTCAAACCCTTAGCTCTGCAAAGCTCATTCCCTGACCATCTCTTACACCCCATGAGTAACAAACAGAGAACTGACAGTCCTCACTGTAAAGATTTATCACTGCAGTTTCTGCCATCATTGCCACTGGATTAAAATTTTCAGCCTGAAAAGACGCTGTGAACAGCATTATGATCTGCAAAATGAAGGTGCCTGCCTGTTAAGTTATCTTCTTTAATGAGTATCAAACAGAATCCACTAATTCCTGCAACTATTCACCTGCACTTAGATCACACAAGCTATCTGGCATTATAGCAATTACCCTTCAAGAAATCCTGTCATGCTCTGAAACACTATCAAGAGGAATTAGATGATGAGCTTTTCAGGCAGATATTTTTCAGCTCTTGTCTTCCATTAGCAAAATCTGCAACTGAACTCCTGCCAAAGCCAAGGTTTTATACTTAACAGAAGGCACAGAGTATGTTGTTGCCTGAATTCATGTCTGTTATTTAAGATTCAGCAAAACAATTTTACATACGAGTAATAGAACATATCTAAACACATTGAAGTGCTTTGCTGAATCAAGGCCTAAAAGAGATTCTGTTGGTGTCAGGGCTGAGAGAGAATTTGCATTTAAAAACCATCCTAACAAGCTTCAGTTGTTTCCTCTAAGAGATTGTGAATAAAGATCAACATTGAAATACCTGATCTCAGGAAATCAGATCACTTTGGCTTCTACCTTACCTGAAGAGAGTTATTTGACCTCTGGGAAAAAAAGCTATCTGAGGAGCATGGCTTTAGGCAGAAGGCTGTAGGGGTTTACAGAGATGTGGCAAAAGTCTACTGACAGAGCCAGGATGTGAGATGCTGAACTTGCTCAGTCATGGGAGCAAGGCTCAGCCATCCAGAGCCCACTGAACACAGGCAGAAAAGCAGCACATAAAACATGCCCAGCATGTCATCTACTCTTCCTTTGCATTTTAATTCTAATCTCACTTACTGGTGAAATCTCCTTTTTCTGAGGAGATCCTGTACACTCTGAATCAATACATTACTGAGTTGTCTTCCCAAAGTTGCCAGAACTAGGAAGACAATGAAGACATTTACCATCTGAGCATTTTACCAAAATGTCTAGAGGGGATAGAAGTCTCCTGTTTATTTACTGTGTACCTGAAATACTTCCTCTTCTTTTCTGCAGTCGTGTCCTCAAAGAGGGAACCACCATCACTGCAGGAGACCCCAATAACCCCCCTTCCATCCTTATACCCCTACAATGGCAAGCCTGGAGCCCTCCCAGAGGTGCCGATGGCTGAGAGTCTATTTTTGGGTCTCCACTTAATTACAAGCAACATAAACCCCCCAGCAACCATGTGATAAACAATGGTGGGAGTGGGAAAGGACAGCACTGGGAGCTCCTGGGAAGGCACAGGATGGCCTGGCTTGGCACACGCTGCCCACTTCAACCAGGACACCCTTACAGATGGCACCTGGCACAGAAACCGAAGGCAAACTCAAAGAAGTGCCTAAGAAAGGGCTCTGACTCAGGCAGAATTTCTACTTCTCTGCACAAGTGCACTTGTCTTTGCTGAGTTGAAAACACTCACTGCCAAGTGATGAAATGAGGCCTTGGAGGCTCCATCATTCATTATCACATTTCAGCCTGAGTGGTCTCCAAACCACAACTTTTCCCAAGGGTTTGAAATATTATTTTATTTATTTTTTAATTGTAGCTGGTTAAGTATTGAGCCCTTATCTAAATCAGATGTCTTCAGGTGCAGAATTATTGTTCTTTGGTCATTGGCTTTTATTTTCTACAGCCATTAGATTGAAAGTAAAACTGAAAACTGCTGGAGGTGAGCTCAGATCATTCTTGTTATTTGGGGGAAAAAAGACAGACTGAAAAAGGAAGGCAGTCTCGTACTCTTACTCTCACATTTCTGAGATGCATTCTGATGGCATGGCCAGGTTTTGGTGGTGGGGTGGCTTCTGTGAGAAGCTGCCAGAAGCTTCCCCTGTGCCCCACAGAGTCAATTCCAGACA
>NW_008238440.1:3686749-3707908 GCF_000691975.1 Corvus brachyrhynchos | reverse complement strand
AGAGCCCAAGCGGGAACAGGTTTGCTGGCACGGGGGACCCAGGCTGGAGCAGCTCCTGAAGGACTGACTGCACCCATGGCAAGGGACCAGGCTGGAGCAGCTCATGGAGTTCGCTGTCTCCTGTGGGAAGGACCCCACACTGGAGCATGGGAAGAGTGTGAGGAGCCCTTCCCCTGAGGGGGAAGGAGCAGCAGAGACAACCTGGGATGAGCTGAGCACAGCCCCCATTTCCCATCCCCCTGCACCACTCAGGGGAGGAGATGGACAAAGCTGGGAGTAAAGTTACGCCCAGGAAGCAAGGAGGGGTGAGGAGAAGGTGTTTTAAGCTTTAGCTTTTATTTCTCGTTATCCAACTCTGATTTGGTTGTTAACAGATTTTTTTGTTTTGCTGTGTCAGTAACTGGTGAGGGATCTCTCCCTGCCCTTATCCTGACCCATGAGCCTTTCCTTACATTTCCTCTCCCCATCCAGCTGAGGAGGGCAGGGATGGAGTGGCTTTGGTGGGCACCTGGTGTCCAGCCAGGGTCAACCACTACATAAACATGCACAGGAACTACAGCATAGACACCAGTTTAGGCAGAGAGAACCAATGGACTTCTCTACTCTCCCATCAAAGACTCAGAACAAGCACCAGTGTTGTGATCCTCAGCCTAACAAAGATCGTTAATGACCACCCAATTACCTAAAGCTTGGCTCAACTTAAAACATTCTCCAAAGGGACATTTGGTCTTAATCTGAAAACAAAGAAGAATAGAGAATCTGCCACTTCTCTTGCTATTTTGTTCCAGGAGTTAATCATCTTCATTGTAGAAAAACTGTCTTTGATTTCCTATTTGAGTTGTGTAATTTCAGGCTCCAGGAAAGATCTCTCTCGTGTTTGTCTCTAGTACATATGAGACCACTTTCTAATGCTGTTTCATGGTCCAAGTCCTTACAACCTCCAGTCACATGTCCCTCCCATAACTTCAGATACCCAAGATACACTGGGCTCTTGTGATTACGTTTTCTCCTGCCTTTAATCATTTACTGAAGTTCTTCTGGGCCCTCTCTAGTTATTCTCATCCATCTAAAGGTGGGCACCAAACCTACAGCTCAGGATTCTCACATGGGTCCCAGCAACGTCCCAAAATGAACTCCCAGTTCATAGAGTACAGTAGTGTAAGAAGTTCCCATTTGGTTGCTTGTCCAAGAGCTCCTGTAAAGCCTTTCCAGCATCATTCTCAAGGGTGCAGTTCCCACAGACAGGACTTGCATGCCTTGGTCCCAAGCTCTGGATCTACTGGCACTGTACTGAACCACTCTGGGTTTCCCATGGGTTGCACAGCCCAAAATATAGCGAGACACAAAAAGAGTTAATGCAACACCCTCTTCCCAGCTATGCTCACATTGATCCTATTTCAGAGCTGAGCTGAGAGGAAAAGCTCTGCTTTGGACTCACCCTTGAACACAGCTGAACCGAAGCTTTGATCAGGTGTTTGACCTGCCCCAGGCACTGCAGCCACAGCAGCAGCACAGCCCCTCTCCAGTGCCTAAAGAAGTGCCCAAACACTCCCCTTCCAACGGGGTTGTATTAGAGGTGAAATCCAAGCCCTTCTCACTTGTGAGCCATCCTGGTGGACGACAGCTGGGCCCTCCAGCCCAGGGCAGCACGGTGAGAGGCTGGAAGGACAACCTGGACATCTCCCTGTGCGTGTGGTGACTCACGGGGAGCTGCCTGAATCATCAAATTCCAGGGCATTGTGGGGTGGGGCAAACGATGCTCCAAGTGGACATGTCTCAAGCTGCACCACGGCCACACACATCTCTCCAGAACAGTCATAAAAGCTTGTTGTGTGTTTAAATAATTGAGTTTGTATTTTGCTGTTTAAATACACTTCTTGTCCCTTATACATTTTCCTAAGGAACAGTGACCTGCACACAGAACCCCATGACAGCAAACATGCAGCCTGAGTACTGAAAACAACATTTCTGCCCCAGAGAGGAAGCTGGAATTCACCCATACAATTAGGTTAGGTTAATGCCGTGGACAGACATTATCTGATACACTGTTTTGTAATCCTTTGCTAAGCAGGATGCTGTTCACTTTGGGAGCCAACAAAACAGCTACTCACTTACTGTCAGACCTGAGCGAAGTCAGGAGCAATCCCTGAAGGTCTGAGATGAGTTCAACCCCACATCTGGTAATGGTCCAGAGTCATTTAGAAAGGTCACTAAATTCTACATTCAGGTTGAAGGTTTCTTTAAACCAATATTTATCAGTACAAATCTCAGGAGAAAAGACAACACTTCTCCTGTCAGAAGTGAACTTTACAATGTTCTTTTGATTATCAACTTATTTGGTTCTATGCCAATAATCCTCTACTCTTTTTCTAATCCTTAATTAATCCTTTTTATAAACAATCTGCGCTCAGCACGTTCTGCTCAGAATCAATCTTTTCCTGTGTATGTGTATCATAACAAGATCTTCAATATCCAGGCAAATATTTTCATATATAAGGAACCTCACTAGATGTGTATATAAAACAAGAAAAATCACCTGACTCCTGGAAATTGAGCTCTCACACTTCCCTTGAGCTTGGTGGGAATTTGTGAGCTCTCAGCAGTTACAGACAAGACACTGAGGAAGGAACTTAAGTTCGTAATGCCTGACTTAAGGCACACTTCTGAAACTGCTGCCCTGAATTTTCCATTTCCCCTGGCAAAGCCAGAACTTCCCCAAATCACACACAGAAACATCTCTTTCAGATTAAAAAGGAAACCTAAAAAGGTCCCAAGAATAGCAAGGAGCAAACAGTGATTTATCGTCTACTTTTCCCCTACAAAAATAAAATCTTGTAATAGCGTGAGACATTTCAACACACAGTTTCTATTTGTTCTTGTCACATTCAACCATAAGTGAACAATTTTTGAGCACTGCGCATACACAGAAATGACAAATACACATGCCTGACTAGACTTGCATTTGCAAATAGAAAGTGACAAAAATATGGTTTTCACTGCACAAATTTTACCCCTTTTTTCTATTAAAATGATACATGCACATTACAGTTCTATAAACACAAGCGATTTAAAGCATGTAGTGCTTCCAATAGACAGGTTGAAGCCATTTTGTAAATGCAGCCCTTCAAACAACCAAACACTACTTTTCTGGGCTGCTGCTTAGGAAAACACCATTGAACACTTACGGATGGCAAATAAAAAACAATTTTTGAAGCTGGAGCCCTGCGTGGGAATTTTTCCTAGGGAAGCAGGCAAGATGAGGTCTCACTTTGTACACTGTTTGCTAAAGGAATATATATTACAAAAGGAAGCCACATACCAGGGGCATGGCAGATCTGACTTACCACAAGAGCAGCACGTGAAGCAGTTGGTATGATAGAGGTTACCCATTGCTTGGCAAGCCTGGCTCGCTCCATACACACCTTTTCCACATTTTATACAAATACCTACAAAGCAGAAAGAGAATCAAAGTTAAAATCCTCCACAGCTCCTAAAAACAGCTCCAGGCCGTTGATTCACAGCACTCATGATGCCCCCCATCAGGCCCTAAATCAATGAGCTCCTCACCCTGAATAGATTCAAGTACCCAAGGGAGCAGTAGGCGGCTGCAGTGAAACAAATGCATGGAAATTAACCCAAAATTAAGGGGGGCCAAGCCTCTGCTGGTGTTCAGTGCAGAGAGACTGAGGCTGGCTACAGACAGAAACCCGGAGGAGGCAGGTGCCACCAGAAAGGACAGAGAAATCCACACACTCCCTGAAAACAACTCCACCAGCCCAAGAAATAATTCAGTGAGACCTTCACGACTAAATGATCCACCACATGACATTCAACCATCACTGATAAAACAATTCAGTCCAAACCCAAAAGACTTCTCCTTGGCCCTCTCCACAAAGGCAACATCAAGCGCGTTTGTCCGCAGTGAAGGCCACTGAAAAATGGATCTGTCAGTCACATTTAGTAATTAATTCCTCGTGAACAGAGGATGTAACCTCATAAACACAACCTGGCACCTTACCACACCAAACAGCAAAGCCTCTGCCTTCCTTATGATCTCAGGGCAGAAATTCTGGCTCACAGTTCTGCTTCAGTGGGGTCAGAAATTCAACTTCACTGCCCAGGCCTGCTCCTGGTGATGCCTGGGATGACTCCCATGGAGTCCTAAGGAGACCAAAGCACCAGGAGCCAACAAGTCAGTGGTTAGCTCTACACATGGCCGACTCACAGGAAGGTCATGCTTTCAGTAACTCTACAAAGAGGTTTTTTTGGGATGGTTTGGGTTTTGGGAGTATTTAAACCTATTTCCTCAAAGTTTTAAGAGTGGTTTGCCTGTGCGTTTCTTTCTACCTATGCATAACCCCTCTAAATTCAAACCCAGAAAGGGAGGTAATTCAAGGATCCCTTTGGGTCTGTATCCCTAAGAAGAAGAAATTAAACTCTGGGGAATCCATGTCCATCTGTCACACAATTGGGACTACTGATTCTTAAGTTCTTCTGAGATGGCCATAGGTCTCTATTCAATTCTAGCAGGACAGTCCATCAAGACAAGGCTGGTGATATTTTTTAAATACTACAATAGAAAATAAAAATGGAGACTTTTTTGCTTCAAACAACTCTACAGAAACTGCTGTGTTCCATGTGTTGTTTGAGGCTCTATTTCTACAAGTGCATGCACAAGCTGGGCATCAATCATTGGCACCAACAAAACTGCTAATACACCTAAGAACCTAGGAACTAGAGAACTACAAAACCAGGCTTTTATCTTGCAGAATTCTTCTTTACTGTGCTGTGAACATTCTAGGTAAGTACATGGAAAATAAAAATGCAAGTTCTTTGGGGGAAGATCAGCATATTATGAACAGGTGTCCCTCTCTTTTCCTGGGAGACATCCTCCCATGAACTTCTCCAGCCTGAGAGCCTCCCCAGGCTGCAGTCCTTTATCAGCTGCTCCAGCCTGGGTCCCCTGTGCCAGCAAACCTGTTCCAGCTTGGGCTCCTCTCTCCACAGGGCCACAGGTGCTGCCAGGAGCTGCTGCAGCGTGGAGTTCCCGGGGTCACAGCCTCCTTCAGGCAGCCCCTGCTGCCGTGTGGGGCCCTGCAGGGGCTGCAGGGGGATCTCTGATCCATCCTGGACCCCAAGGGCTGCGGGGGGACAGCCGCCTCTCCCCGGGCTGCACCCGGGCTCAGGGGAACCTCAGCTGCAGCTCCTGGAGCAGCTCCTGGCCCTCCTGCCCTGCCCTGGGGGTTTGCAGAGCTGCTCCTCTCACAAATTCCCACTGCTGTCACCCAGCTGCAATTCCTCGGGGATTTCCTCCCCCTTCCCAGATGTTCCCCAGAGCTGCTGCCACTGTCACGGCTGGGCCCAGCCTTGGCCAGGGGTGGGTCTGTCCTGGAGCCGGCTGGAATTGGCTCTGCTGGGCACAGGGGAAGCTTCTGGCAGCTTCTCACAGAAGCCACCCCACCACCAAAACCTGGCCATGACAGCCCAGTACAACACCCTTTCTAGAACTGAACTGCTTCTCCTCAGAGCAGCATCAACCCACCATCGGTATGAGTTGAGGAGTGTGATCAGATTAATTGGGATACTGACAAGTTTTAAAAAAGTATTTTTTCTGTAGTACAAAGTCCAACACTGAAATGAAAAGATCATTCATTAAATTATGGGTTTTACTGGTGTTTATACCTTTAACTCCCCCATTTAATGTCATGAAGGGAGATTAGCCTTTCATTCAGCTAGCTCAACATCCTGACACATTTTAGACTATTTGTCAAATAAAATGATAACTTTAAAACCCAATACATCTATTAAGATTTTTTAAAATCTTAAACCTGATTTCAGAAATTTAGGGAAGCAAAACCTGTAACTTTAACAGCTACCCAAGATAAACCTGTAAGACAAACTAAGTGCCATCCAGATCCATCAGGTTATTGCAAACATGTTAAGAAAATGCCAGTCCTCAAGCGAGCTCAGCCCTGACACAAGAAATGGGAATTTCAGAACATTTGTTGCCTTATTCAAGGCTGCCAAGTCTATTCATTTATTTGTAGCCAAATTTTATGGAAAATATCTGCTATTTGCCATGAGTTAAAGGTTAACTGATCAAAGATAGCTGTTGATTACTGTGGATACTGTGACTGGAAAAGGTGTCCTGTGAGCCAGCAGCTGCAGGAATTCCTCACTCCCAGCAGCAGCACAGAGCCCAGGAACCTGCTCGCTGTCCCAGCACACCCCAGGGGCTCTGCAGAGAACAGGGGGGGCACAGCTGGAACAAGCCAATGTCACTTCAGCATCAGGCCCTGGCCCGACGTCTCGGTTCACTCTTGGCCCTGGGGACAGGGGAAGCCCCTTCAGAGCCCCCCAGCTCCCTGGGCACTCCTTGCCCACCTGTTCATGCCAACACTGGCAGCTACTGATAATGTGTCTGCCTGGGAGGTTATGCTGACAGAAGTACGTTTTCCTGTCTACATTTAATGCTATTCAAAGAAGAGCAGGAATCCAGTTTGTAACTCCGGCAGTTCTGTCTCTGAGCTCTTGTGCACAAATCTACTACAGTCCAAACTGCTTTGATAGATGAAAGTTATTACCTCATTTCTTTGCCATTGCTGCACTGAACCATCAGAAGCAAAAGAAGGATTTATTGTGGATGTTAAACATGCATTGGCCTCTCCAGGCAAGAGATTTCTTAGGAGCAGCTGTCAGTTTGTTAACTTGTTTTCTCCAAGAGAGCAGTCATTAACTCCAGGAATGAATGACCACAGAGATGATTAGCATACTAAAAAAGCGTATGTAAAATTCCAAAAGTGTATTTTGGAAAATATATATGCAGCTGCAGTGTGAGTTTAGTGTGAGCTCATAACTGCCTAGGAAAAGCCCTGATTACAGGGCTGCTCAGGTCTGCTTTTCCACTAGTCACAGTCCAGACTGCACACTGCAAGCTTCTAAAGCCCTGACATAACAGCTACATCACTTTTTCCCCCCCCAAATTTAATTCCAAGGCTTGTTAAACTGCCCATGAAGAATGTTCTGTTGCAGAGCAAGCATGTCTCGTTTCTGACACTTCCCTTGACATGACTTCAGATCAATTCCTGCCTTTATACGATTCCTTGTCCTCCTGACACCTTGATTCTGAGCAGTCAGTTGTACCCCAGCTCTTTAACACATCACCTGCTATGTTTCTGCCCAGGTTATCAGCTCTCCTACAGAGCTGGTGTCTCTACCCAGAAAAAGACATTGCCAGATGTTGCATATACTCAAAGTCGCCAAGAAGGTTGGCTGAGCCAGGAGCACAGTGTCACAAGCAGTCTCTGGCTGCGGTGGACAGCTGTTCACACCCTCACAGAGTGTTTAACCAAACGGGACAGCAGAGACCGAACAAACACTCTGTGGATCAGAGCAAAAGAACACCAACAAAAATGGTACTAGAAAGAGAAGGAGCTCCCAGAGACTCCCTGCTGGACTCCAGCACATGGCCAGTGCTCCCCACACCTTTAACCAGTCCACTTCACTGAGCTTGACCACATCAGTGAGAACATCATCTCTGGACACAAGCCAGGCAAGCCTCCAGCACTGCATGGCAACAGAGCTGTCAGAGGCACGATGCTCTCTGGGTAACTCACACACCAGCAAACATGAATATCAGCACCAGCAGAAGATCAGACAGGTATTTTCTGATGTGCTCAGTGACTTTGCTCAAGACTTGAGACCATTATAATTAGCAAAGGTATCAGCAACAACCTAGAGAAGACATTGAAACTATAGAATTTTTCAGCCTGCTTGTAAGAGTTCCTGGTAGTAGCCTTTGCATTACAAGAAGTTCAGTTTGGGACCTGTACATCAAATCCTGGAATGCTCTTTTGGCCATGCCAGTACAGGCTGCTGCTCCATACAGACTTCACCAGGCAGCCAGAATTAGGAAAAGGGCTGTTAAGTGCAGTGCATATCATAGCAGATATTTAACCACCTTTTGGCCAAGCTTCGTCCTCAGACACATGTTGAATGCAGCCTCTGCCTAATGCCATCCTTTTGTAACCTGAAGGCAAAGGTTTAGCACAAATGCAAGGAAAATGGTACCATGTGGCCTCTCAACTCCAGCAGGCAGCAGCTGTGAGAGCTGGGAGAATCCAGCTACCACAGACAGAGCACCACAGCTCAGGGATGAGCTGCAGCTTTACTGCCTTACAGCCACACCGTATCTCCAGGATAACTGCTACATGCTGCCTACAGTAGGAAACAACCAAGCCCTGTCATCAAGAGTTATGGTAAAGCTAAAATTAACAACTAACACATGGCACAGATGACTCCCTCCCTGCCTCTGCAGTTCTGGGAAAAGGGCGGATGAACATCATGCTGGGCCACTGCAAAATCCCCTTTTCTTCTCAGACAGGAAAAGACCATCTCTACATAAGCCCCAAACAAAATCTTCCACACCTGCAGCCTTTCCATGGCACAGGGGCAGGGAAATGGAAACCTACTGCCACAGAGCAGGGAGAACAAATGAGGAGGGAAGCCTCAGCTCCAAACAAGAAGCCAAACTGCAGCAAGAGCTACAAGAGCAGAGGGCTGTGGAGGGGCTGCGTCAGACGCCTGCAGGTGCCCCTGGCCAGGGAAGGTGTTCCCACACTGCCTGCAGCCCGTGATCTCACACAGGGCATTGCTACTACCTGTAAAATGTGTTCTGCTAAGAAGCCAGGTAAACAGTGAAGCCCCAGAGCTGCCCTGAGCCCAGGCAGCTGTGCCACTGCTGCTGCAGTACCTGCTGAGCTCCCGGCAGCTCCCGTGCATGTCCTGGGCTGTGGCAGCTTGGGTCGCAGCGGTGACTTCAGGGGAGAAAAATGCTCCTCTCCTTCCAACAACCACAGGAGGAGGGATCTTCCAACACACACGTCATCCCTCAGTCAGGCACAGATAGAAGACACGAGGCACCTGCACAGGGCAGAGCCAGGCAGGGCAGCCCAGGAACCCTCCCAGCCCTCGCCACCATGGGTAGCTCTCACTGCAGGGCTTTCACCTGTTACCTGGCAGATACCTTGCAAATATACCAAGGAGTCAATATCTAACACGAAACTAAATCTAGTACATACAAGTTATAAATAAATACAACCTGGACACGCCCAGCAGCAACATCCTGTGATGGGAATGATGGAGGGACTGCCTGGGTAAGCTACCAGCACTGCCTCTGCTCCAGGAAAGACACAAGGACTTAAATTAAGGTTGAAAATGACAGGCTAAGAAAAGTGAGAAAAGCTCAAGTAAATGTTTTAGGCTCCCCTGCCAAGCCCCAGCCCATCCATACCCGGCACCCCAACACCCAAGAGCCGGGAGGGGGCTGACTCCATCTGGCAACACAACTCCCAACTCCAGCCTGGAAGTCCCCATGTGCTCCCTGCACCGACTGTGCTGGAGTACACTAAACTGGAAGAACATGGGCCACAACACCTAACACAAATCCCAGCTTAGGCAAAGCAAGGCAAGAAGCAGCCTGTAGACCAGGAAACTTCTTGCTGTCACTGTTAAACCTTGTTGAGATTGCCCCCGACCTTGCTTTCCTCCTCAAGGAATAAACAATAAATGATTTAAGCCCTTGAGATACGCATCTGCTGACTTAAAAAGATCTCCATCACTTCAGGGCCTGCCTGCTACAGGAGGCTTTACTCAATTAACACACAGGAGGGATGCATGTGTAGAACTTTACTCAGAAAAATCAAAATTTGAGATTAATTTATGTTTGGTTACAAATGCAGCAAAGTTCACATTCACTGGAAGTTTTACAGAAGCAATGCTCTAGGTTCTGGAACGACTTTCATTACCTCCACTCTGCCTGTTACTTAACGAGGCTCGCATAGGACAAAGCTGCTGGGAGAGGTCATGGCCACAAAGGAAGGCACTGGGACCAGTTCCAGGAATGACAGTGCTGATCAGAGCACAGGAGCCAAGCTTTACCTGCCTGAGGGATTGGCGCTGCCAGCAGGACTCAGCCTAATCCTGCTTGCTCTGAAAGCAGCCATACATGCTGTCTGTTCTGCTTTGTCCTTAGCCTTCTGGGGTTTCAGATATAGGGTGAGGTGATGGGCAAGTGTTTGGGAACAGAAGGCCACAGAAACAATTCACAAACACCACCCTCACCATCTCCCTATTTAGCAGCTCTGAGCCCAGGGCATGTCTGTGCTGGTGAATTAAACCAGCTCCAGGCCAGCACTGCCGAGTGGAGATGCCATGGGAGCCCATATCAGCTCTGATTAGCAGCTGCTGGAAACTGCAAGGCTTTTGTTACTGCTGCAGTAGATCCAGCCCATCGCACAGTGAAAGCCCAAAGCCAGCACAGCAAATGCTTATTGCTTCATATGAAATTACTGTTCTGAAGCATGAAATTACTGACACTATCTGCAGGATTCACCCCGCCCTGGCCGGGCTGGGCACCGCTGCAGAGCTGCCCTTTGTGTGGAGCCTCCCGACGGCACAAGGCCGAGCACGGCCCCATTGTTCCTGCACTGTTTTAGTTACACTGACGCTCGCTTTACAAATATCCATTCATCTCTCTGTGTCTTGATTTAGTGTGTGGCAGTTCCAGGGTGATTTATACTTCTTATTTGGCATTTAGAGAAAAATCTTTTGCTACTGAGGCAGTGAAGTGGAAGACAGAGGAGTTCTCGTGGCTGCTCCACGGGCTGTGCCACTGTGGGTTGCTTTGTCTGGGATTCTGAACTCAGCTGACTCCTCAAGGCTCATGCTCACACTGACAACCACAGCACAAAGGGGATTTGCAAATAACTTTAGCAACTAAAGTATTAAGCAAAAACAGTGAAAAAGATCCTGTTTCTAAAAGCACCTTGTGATGACTGAGATTATCAATGCCAGGAGACACACGCAGCTGGGGTGGTAAAGGAGAGCACCACTGGGAATGAATAACTTGGAGGGAAAAATCTGTAAATCCCTGTTCTACTGCCCCTCCACTGCTGAATAGCTGAGTGTCTTGCTGTGGACATGAGCCCTCTTACAGCCCAGGAGGACCAGGTCAGCAAGGCCCTTCAGCTCAAACCACACTTATTCTGCCTGGAGCACAGTGAATGCAATCACATTCGTAACTCAGCCAATTGAGGAGTGTTGAATTTCTAGCAGAGTGCAGTAGCAATCCGGGGAAGATAGGCTAGGGCCAAAAACTGGAGCTTGTACAACTGCTGGCAGAGGAGGACACAGCTCCACAGCCAGAGACTCGGGTGAGCCCAGCACACACACAGACACAGGTAGGGCCCAGAGCCAGCAGAACTGAGCGATGCTCCTGCAGCTCCTGGTTTCAGTACAGACAGATCAAATACCAACACCCGAAGCTCCACAGTGCTCCTGGGCAAATGCCCACCTCGGGGAGCTAGTGTGAAGCACTAGGGGCATTCAGGCCAGCTCTGTACTCAAACTGACTGAGGAAGAGGGCAGACCTTCACACCGCACATCCCAATGTAATGGGCAACAGAAGAAGTGGCAGTTCACAGAGGGTGACAGAGGAGATTTTCCAAAAAAATTGACTTGGTTTTTAAATAGCATGAATACTGCAATTTATACCAGTTGCTGGTTATACCAGCTGGAGATCACCTGAGCTCTGGGGTGACATGTTTGCCCATGTCATTACTCCAGACTTTGGCACAAAGCAGGTCAAACAGTAGACCTTCTATGTTTTATTTAAGCTTTTATTAAGTTTTATTTTCCAGTGACAGGTTTACAGACATTGAGACAGTTTTATTACAGCAAATAAACAATAAACTGAATATTTAAAGCTCATATCGCTATTGCCTTTCCTTTCTGCTGATGCCACACATTAACAATAGTGTATTTACCTACACAGCACAGATTTTTTCTATGTAAGTGACAGTGTTCACAGTACAGAACCAGTCAGAAAACCTACTGTACCAGCCCTCTTTTCCAGTTTTGATGTTCTTAGTTACCTTTAGTCTCTGTCTTGGCCCTTTTCTATAGTGAATATGAGTCACTTGACACCGCTGTGGTCTTCAGAGAAAAAACCTTCTGAGATGACACAGAAAAGACAGAATCAATTTAAATACTTCAGCTTACAAAAATCCGTGCAACCAGGTAACAACACTGATACTGAAAGCACCAATGATGCAGCCCAAATACCCTGAACTCCACAGCATGTCAGAGCTGCAAACAGAGCTGCACAGACATCAAGTTGGAGAGACTTTTCATTACATTCTCCTGACATTGCATGTATGAGTCATCACTCTAATATATGGCAGAAAAAGGTCATATACTACAGCTGCCTTCTTTGACATATTTAAAATGGGTTATGATTAAACACGGAGACTAGTCTAAAAGTTTCCAGGTGCACTTTCCTATTTTCTTAGATAACGGTCTATTTCCAGCACGAGCATGACAGTCTGGAAAAGGCATGGAATTACGTAACCACACTTGGTTATAAACTCAGCAGCTCCTTCCACAAGCAGTTCCCAGCCCTACATGGACACCACAGCCCCACAGTTCCAGCACCCACCCAGCAAAGGTGCTGACACCTCTCCATAGTTCTCACCTGCCCCAGGGAGGTTCTTCAGCATTCCCAGAAGCATAAATAGGTTTGCTTAAACACAAACATACATAAAGGCAGGTATTATACCAAGCTAATATTTAGAAAGACTGAACTATTCACTTAAGAAAAGCTGGAAGTGACTTAAAAATCTGTCACCTCAACCCTCTGAACGAGACTTTTTCAGTCACTTCAAGTCCAGCGACTCAAGGATGCTTTGAGAACATCAGGAGAAGGAATGTACCTTCCTGTAAGGCACAGGAACAACCATTTCAGAAAGTAATTTGCCATAGGTTTCTCCCACCTTTAGTCAGGAAGGACTTCAGTTCTGACGTACTGGCAGGCCTCAGCTTCCCCACCTTGGTGACAGTGAAAAGCTGTCTCCTCTGCAGCTGTAAGGCTCAGCCCAGGGAGGTGCTCAGTGCAAACACTCCTCCACTCCACTCAGACAGGAAGATGCTCAGACTGTAAGAAAAGCCTGTCCTGATCTAGCAAGTTAAAAACCCTTGGGACAGCTGGTCAAATACAGCTCAAACGACATGTAAACAGGATATTCTAATTTTGCCTCCTCTACCTTGGGGAAACAGCAACACTAAATGCTGTAGATGTAGGCTCATTTCCTGCCTCTGAATTCAACTGGGGGGAAAAAGGAAAAGTTAGAAAATCAACATGCTGCCCATGTGTTCAGCTGCTCTCCAGGGCAGACTTAAGGTGGGCATGGGGTTGCTCCAGGCTTTTGTCAGACTCCAGTCTACAATGATTCCTGCAAGAAGGCAACTCTGAGCTTCCCATAACCATGAGAGGACCTGAGCTCCATTCTCACCTTCAGGGACTTACTCCCCCCAGCACCACCCAGAGCTGCAGGAGTGGACAGGCCTCATTCTGACTGACACTGAACCTTCCACTGACACGGGCAGCAGCACAGGAGGCCATGTTCCAACATCTGAATAAATCCAGCTTTATCACGGGCAGCAGCACAGGAGGCCATGTTCCAACACCTGAATAAATCCAGCTATACAGCTCTTAGTACCATAAAAAGAGATGCCACACAGTGTAAAGTACTGATAGTTAACTTGATGTTGGCGGGATTTCTGCTAGGTCAGGTACCTTCTATCTGGACTGCTTTGACTTTTTGCTGGATCAGGTATTGTCAGTCCTGGATCAGGTAACAGTCTGCTCTCCAGAAGCTGGAATGAACTCCAGGGTATGTGGTCTGTCTGGCTAATTCAACACAAATGTGAACACACACTTGATCCACATCCAAATAGTATCAATGAATGATCCAGAAAGGCACAAATACTACTCTCAGGACCATCCCTCTCCCCTAGTTTGACCTAGACTGTCATCTTGACACAAAACGGGAGCAAAGTGGGTACCAAAGGGCAGAAATTGGAGGAAAAAAAAGAAAAACCCATAGTGCTAATTTTCTCCAATGAAAAAAGTGTGAAATGGGCATAGTCACAGCACCCAGCCAAGAAGCACATGTTGGCTCTGCTTATGCCCTCAGTTATGAGCTGTGTCCCAGACAGTGACAAACCACCAGCCAGAGCTGGCAGACTGAGTCTAAAAGCACCCTTTTCTTGCCTTTTTATTACCTTTTCTGTTCTCACAGACAGACCAGTGACACAAGTGCCTGGCTGCTCTGCAAAACCTGGGCACCGAGGGAACAATATCCAAGACACTGACTTAGCTTGGAAAGGACCTGGCACAGAAGGCAACCCCCACCTGTAACAGGGTTTTGGCATCATCAGCTCCTTTCACAACCTGCCCACTGCACCTGCAGCCAAAGCCTTGGCCCACAACCCCTACAGAGAAACCTGCAGCCGCTCAGCTGCAGGGCTGAGCTGCTGCTAGTAAAGAACACGTGTCCTGCAAGAGCACTTGGCACTGAGATGCAAACAGGGAAACACTCCTGGCCTCAACAGCTCCTGTCAAAGAGCAATTTGCTTGAGGGGGAAAAGATTTAGCTAATGATCACTGTGCACAGTGCTGGCACTGGTGCCCAACAAGAGCACTAAACAGCAGCCACCCAGCACTGCAGCACCCAGCCAGACACCAGAGAGGCCTGTCCCCAGAACTACACTGGGTGCCTTCTCCACGCTCACCTCACTCACCATCTGCATGCCAAGATAGCCAGGCATCCTCTTTTTAGGATGATTTTTGGAAGATGGACTCTGTTTGGCATAAGCTGGATGCCAGACTCAAGTCAAAGTGAGGAACAAGACACGAGATGCTCTTCTCTCCCACTCCTGACACCTCACCACCCAAACATCTCTCATTTAGTGAGTAACTCATCAGCTCCACCACCCACAGTCATGAGACAGCAAAGGAGTTGTGGCTAAATTCCTAGCAACTCTTACAAAAATACAACTAAAGTACAGTTGAAGAGCAAACTCCCCTGGTGAAATTATTCTTTAAAAATCCCTCTAGAAACAGCAAAAAACACCACCTCAAGAACTGTATAACCAGGGAAAGGGTGAGCAGACAGAAAAGGGTTAGGAAAGTAATTTTTTACTTTATTAGTTACAGTCAACATCTTCAAATAAATGTCATCTTATGAACTTCATCAGCCAAACCTCCCTTTTCCATTTTGAAAGGTTACATGAAGTGGTGAAATGTTAGTTAATTCATGTGTTAGAGGACTGGCTAAAAAATAACAGAAACCTGTAATCTTTTCATAATTATAAGTCAACACTTAACTGATATGAGAAGCCCCTATTCATAGCCACTAAAAGGAGCATTCATTCCTCTTTACATCTTCCCTTTACTGTTGTCTTGATGCAATTTTCAAGAGCAGGTAAAGCCACTAAAAATTGGAAACAGTGTGAGTAATTTTCCTCTATTTGGTTTTAATTAAAACACTCAGCAAAACAGAGAGGTGATAAAGAGAGGCAACCCTTTCCACCTCGACTGCTGCCTGTGCACCCATCCTTGGAGATCCCAGTGGAAACCTCCCGTGCAATGTCACTGGTATTTTCCCTGCTGCTAAAGCAGTGGTTCAGATTAGGATCATGGCAAAAGCAATAAAAGATCATTCACATCTGATTATGAACTACGTGGTAGTTGTCTGGTGCCCTTTTAGGTTTCAGGGGGTCCACCTGAGAAGTGGGCACCGGAGGGGCTGCCTTCAGGAAGCCTCGATAAGACCCGAGCTCCCCACAGGCCCCCAGCACACAGAGGGACCCTCCATCCGGGCACTGAGTGGGAGCTGGAGTGTCTCTCACCCAGGAGACCACTCCAGAAGCTGACACACCCCACTACCAGCCCCTGGTTCAGACATAGCTTTTGTGGGCAAACCGCCCAGACACTGAGGCTGGACCAAGCACGTGGGCTACCCGGGACACACATCCAGCTTCAGTGTCCCCATGATCCAGGACAGTCAACCTCAACTCCAGCTCACGTTGCTGTTGGTTTCCTTTGCCAAATGCACAACCCTGGACCCCAGAGGGCCTTTCTGAAGAGCTGCTTCCAGCCAGTGGGCTTGCAGCTCCCAGTACTGGGTGGAGGCTTTTCCCTGTGCTGAATTTCATCAGGTTCCCGCTCCCACATTTCTGCGGCCTGTCAGGGCCCTGCTGAGCACCACCACATCCATGCAGTCTATCAAGCAGTCCTCCCATGGTGGTACAATCCACAGGCTGGCTAGAGGGGGACTCTCTCCCACCACTCCAGTCATTAATGAAGATGTCAAACACTACTGACTCCAGAACTGGCTCCAGCACAGACTTCTGAGGTGCACCACTAGTGACTGGCTCCAACTCAGTCTCATCCTGCTGGTCACACTTGAGCTCAGCCAGTTTTCAGTCCATCTCACAGCCTGTACTTCACCAGTTTGGCCAGAGGGATGTTATGGGTGGCAGCATCAAAAGCTTTAGTAAAGCTGACATCAAGCAGCACTGCTGTCCCCTAATTCCCCAGGCTTTTCATCACACACGGCCAACCCAGCACCCCTGCTCCACGTTTTCCCTGGTCTTCCTTTCACTCACATATCTGCAGAAGCACTTCTTGACTTCTTGTCTTTCACCAGGGCCAGCTCCAGACCAGCCTTGTGTCTCCTGACCCCATCCATGTGTAATCTCTCTGGCAGGGCTTCTATATTCCCCCCAGGTCACCTGTCCCTGCCTCCACCCCTTTTAAATTACACATATCCTTTCCATTTCTTTCTTCAGAACCCCTTGCTCGTCCACACAGCCTCTGGCCACGTCCTGCATGTCAGGATGGACCATTCCTGAACCAAGAGACTGCAATCCTTGAAAAAAATCAATCAGCTTCCCTGACCCCTTTTCACTTCTCCCTACCTACTTTAGAACTCCTGTAAGCCAGTAAAGCACAGAACTTACACATGAAATATTCAAAGTCAGTTCAGTCTACAGAAATGCTCTCCCCTATTGTAGGTACTGGTGGAGCCTGGACTTCAGCTTCCAAGTAAATCTCACCCTGTCTAAATTCACAGCAAAATCACACGTCTAAGTAAAGAGCTACCTGTGAATATTTACACATTAGGTGTCTATTTAGAGATTTAACTCCCCACTGGATTCTCTTTGGACTTAAAAATAAGCACAAATGCATTTCTGAGTCTGACTTTTGATCAAAACATTTGAGATCAGTGTGTAAATCACTTAGTTGGGATTTTTCCTTCTCATGTGTTAAATCACTGCAGCACAACCTAATGCAAACATTTCCTTAATTGCACAAAAACCCTTTTGGAATCTCTCCTTTCACTGCATTCACCAAGAAATAGGTTCCTCAATGCTCCCTTGGAAAAAAACCCAACAAAGCAACTAATGCAACCCCCAAAACTTATCTTTTGAAAACTAACTAAAAGAATTAGTTTAGTTGTTGGGGGGTTTTAAATTTATTTCTGCTTTCAAAAAAAAAATACTAGAGCCATTGTTTGCAGATGAATGTAACCTCTTCTGTAATTATATCCATGAAAATAAGGGTGGCTTTTACCAAATCAATGATTAAACTCTCTACTGTGCTTTCTCTGTAAGGTTAAGAGTGAAGTACAGAGTTGGTACTGAGCTGCACATCCCTTGCTTCTCCCACTGGTGCCTTTGACAGACAAAGGATTTTATCATTTCTGCAGAGGAGCTAATTGTCCCTTTTAGAGAAGGAATCATTGTTGATCCTCAGTTAAAACAGACTGTGCTTCACTCTAGCAGCAGTCACAAAACGCCTTCTCTGGTTGTCTTCCACCACAGCGAGAGAGATGTTTCTTCAAGCAAAGCAAAAAAAACCCTAAAACCCTAAGAGATCACTAAAAATGGTTGTTCCCCATTGGTTTTCAGCTGGTGGAGCCACAGCTTTTATCCTGCAGTGGAGTCAATGACTCAGGCTGGCAGGAATGGCTGTGCAAGGAGGAACATGCATCCCTTTCCCTGTCCTTCCCTGAACCAGCAGCCACACCGCCCAGGTGTGTGCTATGAGGCAGCTGAGCACCCTGCTCTGGGCCCTGACAGAGCCGTGCCCTCTGCAGGGCCAGGCTGAAATCCCAGCCAGCACCTCAGCCCTTCTTCACCTGCTGGAGAAGGCAATAGCTCAGCATCTGCTCACAGCAGCAGGACCTTCAGCTCAGACCTGAAATACCAGCTGTCCCCCAGGCTCCAAACTCTTCTTTCCCCTCCACGACACTTGTCACTGTTTCTTCATGACCTGATCATGGAGCTCTTTAAGAGAAGAAAATCTGAACTATTTTATTCCTATTTAGGACCAAACATGTGGACTTGTCACTTGTTCTGATCTCTACACTCCAGCCTGCACAGAACAACCTTATCTCACTTCTTCCCTCCCCCTTGTGCTTCCAGGTTTGTGCCCTGCCCTGGGCTGCAGGATGAGCACAAACATGCAACTGTTTGTTCCCCAGCGGTCACACTTGATCTTGAGTCAGTCCTACTCTAATTTAGACCCCGAGACAACACTTACTTTGTTGTCTTAAGTCAACTGCTTGGTGAGAAACTGCAAGCTGCATGGTCCAAAAAACTTAATTTATTTGCAGGCTTACTTATTGGGCACTTTCTGGCTGGTAGCTATTTTTTTGGGAACAGTAGTGTTCCAGCAGGAAACGATGCAAGCAGAACTGAACCTGCACCAGCAGCACACCCAGCTCCCAAATCTTCCTTCAAACCAGGAATTAATGTCCACTCTTTAGGGAGATTTTTTACACATCGTTGCCACCTGGGTGTGCAGCTCTTGTCCCTTGAGTAGGGCACATGCTCATTCATCTCACTGCATTTTGGTTGCATTCCCAATCAAATTTACAACGTGTACAAGCAAAACTGAAGTTGTGACCTAACAGTCCCCCACAGTGCCCCTATAATTTGGTTCCCTGGTCAAAATGAAAATGGCTCAAATTAAAAACAAAGTGAGTTTGTACCACTTTCAGCTCACCCCTGGTGCTGGCAGTTCTGGACCAGCAAACATTGCCTTGAAATGGCAAAAGCCCAGAAAACACTTAGGGGGATGCAAATACACAGGCATAAGCTTCATAATAGAGGTGAAATAATGTATTTCTCAGAAACTTAAGCAAATATTACCATATATCTGCCAGAACTCTCAGCAGCCTCCCTCCTTCTATTTTTTTTTTTGTCAAAGTTCTCTCTTGCCTTTTCCACATGGCATGTGAACACTAAGCGAGAGCTCCCCAAATGCACTCACTAGTGAGCCACCCAGTCGCAGTGGGCACTCCCAGAGTGACTGGCCCTCTGAAGAGATGTTCCCACACACACACTGCACATCTCTTCCTCTCTGCTTTTAAGTATCACAGCAAAATTCACAGCAACCTTGAGGACCAGAGCAGCCAAGTCCTTGAAGAAGCCGTGGCCTCTGAACAAGCCCACACAGACCTTGCACTTGAGTGTTGAGAGGGAACAGGAGTCAAAGCAGGCACAACCCCATTCAAAGGAGAAGAGAGGAACTCTGACCATTGGGATCAGCCAGTGCACATCACCCTTAACCAAGGATGTGGGCTGAGAGTTGGAGGCAGTGACACCTGGGGCAGGGCTAGAAACTCCCCATGCAGGCACTGACCCAGCTGGGAACAGAACAGCTCCAAGTCAATGCTCATTATTCAAGGGTACTTTGTCAGAAAAGTCCTTCCCCTCAACCCTGAAATGAGCTATTTCTCTGACCTTACAATAACCTAACACCGGAGCTCCCAATTCTGCCAGGCCAACCAAATGAAACACCCAGGAACTCCAAAGAAGTTCTGCCACAAAGGAGTCCAGGATTCATCCTTCAGCTCAGGAGCATGGGTGTTTTGTGGGCTTGTTTTTTCCCCTTTCACAAGCTGCAGAAGTAAATCAGACAGACCAAGCAAGATGTGGTGTCCAGCCAGAGCCAGGCCACTGCTGTGGCCACGTGGGTTTGAGCTGCTCCCTGCTCCTGCCTATCATCCCTCCTGGTCCCTCCTGCCACCCCTGTGGGGAAGCCAGGCAAAGCCCCTGGAGGTGGGAAGCAGGGAAAAGCAGAGCTTCACACACTTGGCACACCAGGAAGCTGATTTGCAAGTCTGCACTTGGCACAACTTCAAAGTGCTTTCTTTGGGGCAGCCTCAATCACCGCTTTCTGGGCTGGTTCTTCACTGGCCTGGATTCCTCCCAGGTGTTAAAGAGGGGCTGAGAAAGCCTTTTCCCAAAAGGCTTAACATCAGTTTGCTCCTACACAGCATGCAAGGCTGTTTCAGCCAAACCCAAGCTATCCCTTCTCTTTTTACATTTTCTTAATAGGTCAGGGAAGTTTTTTGGGTTTGCTTTTTAAAGAGGCATGGTCTGGCACTCCAGAGTCATTCTACCCCACGTGGAATGGCCTCATGGCTCTCAGGTAATGTGGGATTTGGTGAGTGAATTGCCACATCTCCACTCTGCCAGAAACTCCTGCAAGGGGCAAATCTTGTCCGTGCTGCATCCAAAGCCCCAGGCCCAAACCTGCAGTGGATTTCTTTCCTCTCTCTGAACTGGGCAGTGACCAGTTGCAGGTGTTGCTGGTGTGGCTGCCAGAAGTCCTACACCACTCTCCACGACCAGGCAACACCTCCCAGCGCCGTCACTATCACCACCCTCACACAGGAACGTCTCCTTCAAACCAACACACAGAAAGACTGGGAGATTCTTTTCCCAGGCAAAGCAAAACAAGCTTTTTTTCTAATTGTTTGTAAAACAGCATCTGAGACCAACACCTGATGACTGCCAAAATTTCATAAAAAGACTTTAAGTATGTGTGTTAGTTTTTCACAGGCTGGTTTTTGGTAGCAGGGGTGCCACAGAGGTGGCTTCTCGGAGAAACTGCTGGAAGCTTCCACCTTGTCCAGCAGAGCCAATCCCCGATGGCTCTGAAGATGGACATGGCACTGGCCAAGGCTGGGCCACTGAGAGAGGCTGGTAATGCCTCTGTGATAACAGATTTCAGAAGAAAATCAGAACAAAGAGGGGCATGATTAATTCCAGCTAGAGAAGAGGAGGAGGTGAGAACATGTGAGGGAAACAACACGGAGACACCAAGGTCAGTGAAGGAGGGGGAGGGCGGTACTCCAGGCCCCAGAGCCAAGATTCCTCTGCAGGCCGTGGTGATAACCATGGTGAAGCAGCTGTGCCCCTGCAGCCCATGGGGGGCTCCATGGGGGATGCAGAGATCCACCC
>NW_008238440.1:3674320-3686548 GCF_000691975.1 Corvus brachyrhynchos | reverse complement strand
ATGCAGAGATCCACCCGCAGCCCCTGGGGGAGGTGCCCACGCCAGAGTGAGTGGATGCCTGGAGGAGGCTGTGGTCCAGTGAGAGACCCGGTGGAGAGACAAGAAGCTCCTTGCTTCCCAGCTGGAGCAGCCTGGCCTTGGAGGACTGCACCCCGTGGAAGAGTGACCCACAGTTTTGGGAGGACTGTCTGCCATGATGGAGAAGTTCACGGAGAATTGTCTCCTGTGGGAGGGACCCCACGGTGCAGCAGGGGAAGGATTCCTCTCCCTGAGCAGTGCAAGAACTCGGGTGATGAACTGACCAAACCCCCATGCCCTGTCCCCCTGCGCTGTCGGTGGGAAGGAGGGAGGGGTTGGGGGAAGAAAAGGTGTTTCAAGGACTTATTTTACTTCTCATTATCCTCCTCTGACTCTGTTAGTAATAAATTCACTTTGCAACTTTAAGTTGACCCTGTTTTGCCCTTGGAGTGTTTTCTCCCGGTCCTTATCTCAACTCATGAGCCCTTAGTTAATTTTTTTTCTCTCCTCTACCCAGCTGTGGCAGGGGAGGGTGAGCAAGTGACTCTTGTGGGTGCCTGGTGTTTGGCCAGTGTCAAACCAGGACAGCATGAACAAGCTGGACCTATTATTTTGCTGGGAGAAAAAAAAAAAAAAAAAAAAGCAACCAAAGGAAGAAAATGACAAGAGTCCTCAGAGCTCCAGCACCTCAGGCAGCATCAGGGTGATCCCTAGAACCACCTGCAGGTCATGGGCATCACCCCTGTCTGTACCTGTAACCGTGCTGTACATCCCCTCCAGGCTTAGCTCTTGATACCTTTAAGGCCCCGTGCTCTGGGCAGAAGATAACAAGGAGAAGAAAAGCAGAGGATGCACAGCTCACATCTGGACACAGCCTCTATCCCATCACACTCATCTTCCAGCCCTGTCCTGCAAGCAAAGCAACTGGCAACTCTGTGCCCTGAAGCGACTTTGTACAAGCTGAAGGAGGACAGCAGGACACAGAGCATCACAGCCCTCTCCCACACCACTGACTCCCCCTGTTCATGGTTACTTGTATCACAATTTACAGGAAATTAGTGTTTCTCTGTCAGGATACCACTCTCCCAGGCAAACAGCACGTGGCTTTTACAGCCCCAGCACAAAGCAGTGACACACCTGCCCATTCCATGGTGGGCATGGCCTGGGAGGTGCAGCAGCTCATGGACAGACCAAGCAGAGAAACATGGCCAGGGAAAAACACTGGTGTGAATTTACTTACTCCCTGATCTCTGTGGTGTAATAAAAACAACCAGAGATGACTCCCAGCTGTCAGAAACAAGTCAATCATGGCCCCACAACCTAAACAGGACTGTCATTCATGAGGCACTGCTGGGTTTATCAGATGCGTTCCACCTTCTAAACAAAACTGCACTAGTAAATACCTTGCATGAATTTTATTTTGAGATATCTTGAGGGCTTTCACCCCCCTGAGCTGAGGCACTAAGGTCTGCACCCAAGTCATGGGGTTCCAACAGAGCAAGTGCATCACTTGCTCTGCACCACTGCAGCTTTGCAGGGCTGCACTGCAGAGGCCCAGCCCTGCTCTAGCCAGGAACAGGTACAACAAGCCAAGAGACTTTCCAAGACAACCAGCTACTGACCTACACTTCAAAAACTTACACGCTTATTTCTGAAACCAGCTCAGACTCTGGACTCTAACATGCTTGATTGGTGTGCAGGTCTGTTTTCTATTGAGTGTTTAGATCTGAAAAACACGGCTTTGATTAAAAACGGGCAACCCACCAACTGCAGAGAATTTTCACGTAACTGCCTGGCAAAAACCAAAAAAATAGAGCTGCAACAGTTATTACCATTCATCAAAACTTCTGCCTTGTTCCCTGAGGAATTGCCTGTTTTCCCCACCTACACCTGAGAATGCACCTACACCTGGGAGCTCAAGGTTAAGAGCAACTGCCACAACACAGAAAAACATGGAGAATCCAAGATTTTACCAATTCCAGCTCTTTCCATTGCCTACTATACAGTTGTTTTGTCTTAGCTGATGTTGCACTCCAGTATCTTTTGCCTCTTCTCTCCTTTTCCTTTAAACAAAACCAAAAATCAACATTCCCTTTTAACCAGCATAGTTATGGAGAGATGGAAACAGCGACAGGTGAGACATTCACAGACAAGAGGTCTGATCCTGCTGCATTTCGTGTCAATGACAAGAACAGGCAGGGCAGCAGAGAGCACCACATGGCCAGGTTAACACACTTGTGAGCAGGAGAAACCACAGGTAAGTGACAAAGTTGATTCACTATCCCCTTGCTCAGAACCACTCCACCAGTGATTATTTTCCAGTCATTCAGTATTTGACCCAAATAAATGGATTTATTAGGAATTTCACACCAGCAAAAGACAGAAAACCAAGATCCTGCTCTAATGCTCCTGATGGCAATGTCATATCCACAAGGCCAAGAAAACAGAATCAAGCCACAGCAGCAGAGCCCTTGGTTCTCTCATTTCAGCCAAGTCCATGTTTGATTTATTACATTCACTATCTCACTTCTCCCACCCAGTTAGAAATCCCTTCCCACCAAAGGTTTCCAATCAACACGTGCACATGCAGCAGCTTGGCCCTTGCCAGAGAGGCACAAAAAACAGGAGCCTCAAATTACTCACATTTAAATTTGGGACATCCATGAACTGAGTTTCACCAACAGCTGACCCAACCACAGACCACACTCAGGACTGGCCTTACCTGATGCTCCCCAAAACCCCCGGGTGGCAGTGCCAGCACAGAGGGAGGCTGAGAAAGCGCAGCAGGACCACCCAGCTGCCACCCCAGGAGCTTCACCCCTGCATCCCTGTTCCCTGCACGCCTGGGGATGAGCTGCAGCACAGGGGACCATGACCACCAGAACAAAAGGGGATTTCCCATGCCTGGGAGAGGCCACAGGCTCTCCACCGACCACAGGAAATATGATCCAAGCCAGCTGAAGCATCTAAACATGCACAACTGTCAAACTGCATTTAGGAATGGCTTTTTGTTTCTCTTTATTTTAACTTTGAAATTTTCTAATTTTTTCAAGCAACCACATTAAAGTAAGAAAACATCTTGTTTTCTCTTTCCAGGAGTTCTGAGGTGTCAGAAGTGAAACAGTTCAGCAATTAAATAAATGTTTGGATGGCTGGGAAACAATGGAAGTCCCTAGCAGCTCTTCCACAATAGCCATCTATTTTTCACAAAAACTATAAATACATTCTGAATTGAAACAAGCCTTGTTCAGCCAAATTCTTAGAAGAGCAATGTTACATATGAGACACAACCTTTTGTAACCTATTAAATGGCTCCTGGTTGTCCATTTGATCCACTCCCTATTTCATGACAACCTATGATATTAACATTCTTTACACTTGCACACTGCTTTCCCTGCACTTCTCCCAACATGCCCAAACACACACATTTAACCCTCACAGGACATCAGATGCATTTCACTGCTGCTACCTGCAATTAATAACTTTACAATTAAGGCTGGATTTGGGGGAGATGATTAAGTATTTGTGCTGCTATTCCAACCCAACCACATCCCTCTCTCAAAGTCGTTTGACTTCTCATCCCTGGCACCAGAGGAACTCTCTGCTGGGTAGCTCAGCCCCTAAGAGCTCACCAGGGCATCCCTGAGCCCACCTGCACGTGTGGCACCATCAGGGAGCCCAGGGCAGCTCAGCCCTGGTGGGCAGCACCAACCCCACCAGCCCAACATGGTTTTTTTACCAGGAGCTGCCACTGGTGCCCCTTCCCTCAGCAGCAGGAGGGTCAGACAGTGGCCTCTGTGCCCCACCCCAGCGACACAGAACAGAGGCTCAAACCCAGCTGCCTACAGGTTTTCATGCAAAACCTGTCAGTAAAAACTTTTCCAGCACCTCAAATTTGGAAATAGGCGTCACTAGCAATAAACCCTCACCCCCCAGCTGAGTCCCCCTGTGTAAGCCCTTCCATGTTTTATAGGCACAGTAGTTCTCAGCTGAGCAGTAAATGAGTGTTTGTGCTCTGGGGTGCTGGGATTTTTTTCCTTAATGAGTCATAGGTCTTTTCTTAAAAGTTTGCTGGAACACAAATTAGAGCTTTAGTAAAAACTGCTCCAAAAAACAAGGAACGAAGTTTCAGACAATGTGAAATACTCCAGCTGGAAGAGATACATGACTTGCTTGGCCACTTTTTTATGCTCCATCTCAGCACAGTAACGAGCAAGGCTGTGCTGATAGGGAGCTAAAACAACCCAGTGAGGTTAACAAGAAGCGTTAACACATACCACAGAAAGGAACTATCTGCTGCAATGTAGGAAAAAAAAAAAAAAAGGGAGAAAATCTGCTTCCAGAGACAGCACCCACACAGGCACAGTGAAAAACTGCATAAAAATCCAGCCAAACACCACATTTATTGGTTGATCATTAGCACATTTGCTAATTTTGTTCAGAGCTGAAGGCTAATAACCCAGCAGAAATCCTGCTGCCAGCCTCAGGAGCTGTCACACCCCTGGAGCAGCTCCAAGCAATGCCACATCACAACCCCAGGTACTGATGTCCTGTCGGGACTTGAACCTTTCAGGCAGCTGAACACAGCCCTCCAAAGAGAGCCTTCCTAAGCTCATAATAAAACTTACAGGCATCATGCACATTCCTGCATCTCACCCTTCTGGCTGCTTCACTTCTGCTTTATATCACACATCCCATCCCTGTCACAGAGGAGGCACTTTGTCCAGGATGGGCATAAAAATCAACCAGCACATCATACTCTAAGACACTCAGTCTCTCCAGCCACAGAATATGAAATTATTTTGGACACAACCTACCAGAATCTGCCAACGTGCTGTGAAGTGCTGTCCTGAGATATTTGGGACATATGATGTAGGTAGAAGGCCAAGCCCAGAGCTTATTAAATGTATGCATAAATGTTCTGACTTTAGTAAAGCTATTTGGCTTTGTTAGCTTATTTTCTTTCCATTGCTGAACAACCCTACTATACACCTGACAATTACTTTGCCAAGTTTGGGACTTTTTTAAAATAATTACTTGAGCGTTTTTTAAAAATAATCACTTAGGCAAATTCTCTTCCTTTGAGAGTGTTTTCTAAGCATCCAATATCCACACATCTTAAGAGACATTTACATCCTAATTTATTAACTGTGGATATTATGGATTTCAGCCTAGACCTGCTGCCATGAAGCCATCAGTGGTGGCACACAAACTTGTACCATTTACACACTTTAGATGTAAAAGTGATACAACTTCAGGGATGTTTTCCACTGGAAAAAATCAGCTTCAATCACATTATAACAACAGCTACTTTGACAGTTCACAGCAGGGCCACATTTCTGTTCTGCAAACTTCAGTGTCCACTGAACCCATTAAAGTCATTAAACTGGGATTTACTCGCACTTCACACACCACCATGTATGAATCTCCAGTGAATGACTGGACCTCAAACAGGACATTCACACCCAAAAAATCTTTGTGGAAGATCCAGCATGGAGGTGAGGGAAACAACTGCCAATACAAGTTCGACTCTGCTACAGAACCATTTCTGCCTTTCAGTCTTGCTCAGGATGTCTCCCTGACCCACCTGAAAGAGCAGAGCTGACTGGGTTGGGGTTTTTTTTTTGGGTGAGGGAGTAGGCAAAGGGGGAAGGGTATGTTTAAAAGCCTGGTGGTACTTCTGGGATTCTGAGGCCTTTATACTTGAGAAAAGCAACACGGCCTTGGCCTGGAGCTTGTGGCAGCCCTAAAAGCTGAGCAGAAGCAATTAATTGCTCAGTGTTTCTCATTCCTACTCCAAACCAAACTGCAACACAGGCTCCCCACAGCCCCTGCAAAACTTCCTACCCCCTGGCACACTGCTGCACAGCCTGGCTCAGAAGCTCGGGTGCAGCCTCGCTGGGTACACACAGGAACTCCTCCCAGACCGTGGGGCAGCAGAGGAGGGTCACCAAGCAGGCAACAGCACAGCAGGGCGCATGCCCACACCAGCTCTTGGACTGCAGACCCAAACCTCTGTACTGGAAACCTCACCTTGGTACCTCTAATCAAACACCTGGCAGTTCTTTGGAAGAATGGTTTTCTTCTTTCCCTTTTACAGGCAGTGCTTTTACAACTGACTACAAGCATACACAATACAGAGAAAAAGAAAAGTTTGCTTCCAAACAATGTCCCATCCACAGTCAAGCTTCCTGCAACTGAAGGTAAGAAAAGATTTGACCCCACTCATAACACAGGCTTCTGTCCAAGCCAGAGTCATCCAAATTCCCATGTCGTGTTAATTGTACGTGTTACATGCATCTACTACTCAATAAAAGAAAATACACATTTTCCACAGCTCTCCCCTGCTGTTATTGTATCAATTCCCACCTTCAAGGAGAGTCATAAGGATGTGCATGGCTAGCAGGGACTGCAAGAAGCCATCCCAAGAGCATCCCTCATAGCACAGACAAGGCTCCTTTTTCCCAGCTCTGAGGACTTGTGTTACCTCGTGCTTTTTTCATGTTAATTCCTTCTACTTTCTCTCCCGCCTTTCTATTCCTTCCTCCCTTTATTTGGATGATGCTCCAGCTACCAACTGTATCCCTATTTACCATGATTTTCTTGCCTCATCCAGGGGACAGGCTCCTGGTAGCCGTGAGCCACAAGGATGCTGCTACTTCACACATACCCCAGCATCTCCCACTGCAGCTCCTCCTGAACACACACCTCCCTTGCCCCAACCCCTTTTTGAGGGCTTTCTTGCTTCTTGGCGAGAAAAGTCCGACCACTCACAAACCAGTTTCAGCAAGATATTTTCCAGCTATAAAAGGGAAGTTAGAGAAAACCAGAACTCTGAGGTGCACGGCCTGTTTGAACACTTCAGGAGACCCCACCACGTGAATTTATTTCTATTTAGATGTTTGCCTACTGAAGGCAAATTTTTCACAGGACAGCCTCAACTGCAAATGCTGGAGGATCTCAGCTGCTTACCAGCACCCAATTGATTTCTAAGCCGAGCTGAAGGGAAATAGAAAGTAATTACCAGAAAATAAATCTTTGCTTACCCCCCCAAACAATATGATGTATTAATCGTTACCTCTACTTCGATGCAAACAGGAAAGACCTAATATTTTACAAAGAAACCTTCAGGAACTCCTAAGACTGAAAACAACTCCACAGCAAATCTCTCAAGTGCTCTGGTCACCAACTGCAAGTTCATCTAAATTTCATTCAAATTTTCAAATTTCATCTCTAAGCAATAAAGCTTCTAGAGACTCACCACTATTACCTATCTTATTTTGATCTCACTTGCATAAACACCCTTCCATCGCATCAACCTGCACACCCAGAACAAGCACAAACATACAACTCTGAATTCACAAGCATATTGTAGGGCTCAAATCCAGATTTACACGGATGACTATGCACATAAAGGGCAGAGAGGGCCTGCATGGGTCTAGAGATCTTCTCTTCACCTGGTCTTCCCTCACCTACCAGGCCAAAGGCTTTTCAACACTGCATTATCAGCAGCATTTCTTGGTGGTGCTCCAAAAAACACGTGCTGGTACTGCTGGGTGGCTTTCTGGAAAGACAGGAGCTCTGAGAAGTCAAGGCTACTTGCCAGGGTAGGCACAGGCTGTGCTAGAGGACTGGAGCTATTAACAGAAACCAGACTTTGTGTCTCATTCTGAGACAGCCCTGCTTCCCTTGGTAAACCTCACTCATGGCCCGATGAAGAGGCCTTTTTCTGCAGGGTGAAGATGAAGATGCCCATGGAAGACAGGGAAGGTGACAGCTCTGTGACAGGATCACTTGTTCTCGCTGAGGAGCACCACACATGGTGTGTGTTCTGCATCTCAGCTGTGAGAGAGGTGGGGATGAGGCAGCAGCAAGGGGTGGGGAAGGCTCTGGATGTGCAGAGATGGGGAAAGCACCTTCACAAAGGGCACTCCCTGCACAAAGGGAGCTAAAGGACAAGGGCAGAAATGCAGACTTGCTTGTCTCTCCAGACTCTGCACAGGCAGGAATCTGCACTCCCCACCTCCCCAGGACCAGATGCCTCTTGCATCTTTAGCTGAGGACAGTGAGACAATTAAGTCACTTCTTGTGCTGGATCCCACCACCCTGACCAGGATGAGCAGAACCCTTGTTGGGGGATGGCTGCAGCACAGCAGGGGCTGCCAGCAGTGTGTGTCTGCTGCCTGCACCCCTCCCTGCACCCTCCTGCCACTGCTGAGAGCACACCAGCAGAGAAATCTGCTTCAAAAATAACAGCATTATGTTCAACACAGACATTTCCCTGCCTGGCAGATGACAAGCCATAGGTTTACAGTCAGTCCCCAAGGATGCGTGACTTGCATGGGTGTGCCAAAGCCCAACTTTTGCCTTATACTTTTTTTCAACACCTAGACATCAGACTGAAGTATTCTGCAGAGAAAACAGAATTTAAGACAGCCCCTGAGCTTATGACTTTCCAACACCCACGAATGTCCTGTTGACAACTCAGGATGAACACTCAATTTAAAAAACATTCCTGAAACAACTTTCACCTCACCTTATATCAACGTTCAGCTCAAAAGAGTTATGAAAATGAGTGAAAGTAATTTTTATTACCTCACTTCTCAGCATCTGCCACTAAACCAAGCACGTTTACTGAACCGTGAGTACCTTGACAGGGAACAGACACGAGGTCTCACAGGGCTGAGGAGGAAGAGGTTTGGGCAGGGAATGCACAGGAAGCAGCTACAAGGGAACAGTCTCAGCTTTACCCAATTCAGCTGCTGCCAAAGGAAGGGTCTCAGCTTCCTGGAGCCCTCTGTCTGCACCCTCTGCCTTGGGTCAGCTCCAGCCATCTCTTTGACAAGGATGAATTGGAGCAGCTTACCAATCCAGCCCCAAACAACCCTCCCTCTTCTCCCTCTTTCTCTGCAGGCTTTGTTTTTGTCAAATCAGTGAGTGCAGGTGGCTGCAAGGTGTTGGTGGGAGCACTGGGGAGTGGAAGGGTGCCACCCCTCACCTGTGCAGATGCAGAACCTTCCTTTGGCAGCACTGGCATCTTTACTCAGATTAAACCAAGTGTAGGAGGGCATCTTCCTTCTCTCTACAGATGCACTGAAGCCTGGGAGAAGAAAGACAAGGATAGAGAAGGTGAAGCAGTAAAGCAAAGCTCCCAGCACAGCACTGCTCGGGCCCTGCAGACAAGCACGGGCAGACAGCTGTGACTCCACCAGACCTGAGGGCTTGCACCCTGCTCAGCCCTCTCTGGAGCTCAGACCCTGCACTTCTCCTCCATCTGGTATTTATCTGTCCCAGACTATGGGTCCCTCCTGAAGCAGAGCAGAGAGGTGTGGGAAAGCAGCCAGGGCCTGCCAGCACCAGCACCCTTAGGGGAACGTACACAAACTGACCCACAACCAGGATGAAGGCACAGTAGAGCTGCTTCTCCTCCAAGCAGAGCTGGCTGGTCCCTTGACCTCAGTTTCAAGAGAGCACACTGCTCAATTTTTAATTTTACTGGGGGTGTGGGGGCCAGACAACAACATGATGGCAGGACACAGAGCACAGTGAATACCTGGTGTCCTCATATCAGCATTCACTCACTAGACAATTGAACCCACCTAATTAAGAAGCAGTAAACCATCTCCTCTGTTCCCTCTATCTTGCTGGACCTATTGGCTCAACACTTCTGCTCTCCACAGGCATCACAGGACACCCACCGCTGCCTCTGGAGTGTGCCAGACACCAGTGCTAAGCAGAGACTTCACAGCTGCAGCATGTACAAACTACAATGAAAATCAAGGAATTTTCCTTGCTTCCTTTTATTAACTTGTTTAAGACACTCTCAGGTAAGTCAAACTAAAAACAGACTTCCCCTATTCTGTTCTCACTCTCCTTGACACTGACCCAACAGCTTGTGGTCAGCCCCACCAGCCTCTCGTGCAATGGCTCAGCCAAAACTCAGCATTCACCTACATAGATCATCTGAACCAAAATGTGGGATCAAATCCATCAGGATTTATCAAAACCTCAACAACTCACAGAAATCAACTTCCTCTTTCAAAGCACCCCAGTTTTCTGGGTTTTATCTGCTTCCAGGATGGAAGTCACAGCAGTGGTCCTTCGTGCTGCCATAGGAGCCTCCAGAGCAGCCCACAGGCACTGCAGGCACAGGCTCACTGCTCATCCTGCCCTGGGTGCATCTCCCGAGCTTTGGGGCCTGCTGCAGCACATTGCTAAGGAACACACATGCAAGCAGGGACACTTGCAACAGCCAAACTCCAATAAATAAGAAAATCTATCCTCAACACAGATTCCCCACATTTGCTCCCAGAGGCCCTGATCACACACCCAGCTTTCCCAGGCCACTGGAAACACCTCCCAGAGGCTCAGGACAGATAACCTGTTTCTTACTTTTACATGATTTTCCTCAGTCTCTCAGTGTATAACGTGGAAATTTCGAAGGTAGCATTTCCCGCAGTTCATGTGTTACAAGCCCCATCCAGCTTCTGCAGACCCTCAGAAGGGAGCCACAACTGTCCTCAGCAGGATCCCCTCAGCTGCTGAGGAGCATCCAGGTGCCAGCACCGCAAAAGATGCAGTAGGTGATCCATCAGCTTTCTTACCAGCCCTAAACAGATGAAGGAAGGCAGTAAGCACTGCATTCAGCCTCCTTTGTCTGGGCACAAAAGCTTGGAGAAACTCTGCCACTGCAGTTTACAGGAAGGTTTTCCTGGTAGAGAGGTTACTACTCACTTAGGGTGATCACTCCACTGATCGGCCCGGGTCTCTCTCCCAGACAAATGAAGGGAGCCCTGCAACTCCTTCCTTCCCTGCAGAGCACACCAGTGCTGCGCCACAAGCACGAGGAGCTTCGCCACCAAGGTAGCACACGTCTCCATCCTCAGGAAGGCACGCGGCCAGGCAGCCTCTCCCCACGCCCGGCAGCACACAAAGCACGGAGATAACCATTCCCTCAAAGGCCTCGGATAGGGCTGGCTCATCCACACCCCCTCACCTTCCTAGGCCTCATCCTCCCTCCCCTGCGGGAGCTCTGACATCCCCGCACGGGAGCCCTCGCTCCAGCAGGGAACGAGCGAGCTGCTCCCGAGGGCTGCCCAGGTCCGGCAGCTGCCGGCTCATCTGCAGTCCCCAGCGCAGGAGAGCCAGGGCAGTATTTGCACGCTCCAGGATCAACTTTTCACAGGTGTTTTTAACCTCTGCCATCCAATACAAAGTAAGAAAGACAGGGGAGGCCTAATCCTAACTAGTGTGGCTATAAAACACATGCACTCATCCGTATTTCAAGAAATTACTTTTCTTCCATAAAGAAGCAATAAAAATTCAGGAGATGACCAACAGGCTGATTTAACCTCAGCAAGGACCGAGGGCCCTCCTCTCCTCCAAACTCTGCCCTAGTCCCAGGGATGTCCCCGCGTGTGGAGCAGACCCTGCGAGGCCTCGCGGGGCAGGAACAATGCTGGGCTCCCACAGGTACTCTGAACCAACACAAAGATTTCATTGAACGAGGCACTATGGCTGGTGGAGCAGTTCTTACTCATCATCTACAAGTTACCACAGACTGAGCACGATCACAAACACCACAGCTTCTGAGATGCTGGAGGTTAACAGGGAAGCTTCAGCGGCCCGTGAGGAAGGGAAACAAACGAGAGTCCCTGCAAGCCCCGACCGCACAAACAGCTCTTGTCACACTTCAGACAAGTCTCCCATCCGCACGTGGAAAGGGAAGAATCACGAACCCCGGCAAACTGCATTAGGAAGAGACGGGAGAGACTTCACATACCGGGAGCGAACTATGGTGCAAGCGCTTCGGACACCAGACAGTGTCTGCGGCCATGTGAAACTTCAGCAGGCAGCTGGTCCAGAGCAGCCCCGGGCATCGCACACCCGCCTTCTCCACGGCCGAAGCCGCCCGGCTCGGAAGGCCCCGCACACCGCCGCCCTCCAGCCGCCCGCTCCCCCCGCCCCACTCACCGAAGTACTCCTTCTTCATGTGCATCTCCAGCTCCTTCTCCAGCTCCAGCGTCAGCGCCTCCAGCCGCCTCTCCGCCTGGCTGGGGCCGCTCTCCCGGCACGGCGTCACTTGGTAGGGGAGCTTGAATTTTGGAGCCGAAGCAGAGACTTTGGTGGGGCTGTAGGCGTAGGGGGGCGGCGGCTCGGGGGCGCCGGCCGGGTGCTGCTGCTCGTGCCGCGGCGGGGACTGGGCATGGA
>NW_008238440.1:3647656-3672274 GCF_000691975.1 Corvus brachyrhynchos | reverse complement strand
TGGAACTCTCCGGCAGGACCCGCGGCCTCGTCCCGCGTTGGAAAAGGGCTGACTCTACCCCACCTCCGGCCGGGGCTTCCCCACACAAATGCCGGCATCGCTACGGGGTGGGGGGTCGGGAGTAGCCCCGCACCTGTGCGGAGATCCCAGTGCTGGCCAGGTGTTTCCGCTGAAAAGGCTTGTGTTTGTAGCACGGCAGCTGAGGGTTGTTGCCAGTTATTTATTAAGTCTTGGAGAAAAAAAAAAAAAGGCAGCGCTGAGACATATGATAAACATATTGTGGCCTAAAGCAATCTGTGAGTTGACGGGAGTGTAAAAAAGCAGCTACTGTGTGTGTAACTGCAAGAGCTTCGTCTGTTGATCGGTGACGAACACCCCAGCGCCGCTTGCTATTTACATCTGTGTGCTCACGGGAAAGACTGGCGAAAAACAAACCCCCAAAACAGCTACTGAACCACGACCCCCGATACTAAACCGTGGCTTACCGTTCTTCTTCTTTTTTTTTTTTTGGCAACTGAGCTGCATCTCCCTGACAATCATTTGTGTTGATGGCAGAAATGCTGACAAAGCCCTAACAACAGGTATCTGACAGGTGTCCTTACACTGCTGGGTGCTGAGCACCCTGTGAGGAGAGAAATATGGCTCAGGTTTGAGCTCTAGGCACTCTGCTGTGCCAAGAACATTTTATTCTGTTATCTGACCTAATTAAACATTAAAAGCAACTGTGTACTCAAAAATGTCCCCAGCTGTGGAGGGCAATTGATTGGCAATCTGTTTTCTTGCGTGTGCAGGAAAAAAAAAAAATCCAACAAACCATGTAAATGTGCAGAACAAGACCTGAAAAACAAATGTTAGGCATGGCAGAGGCAGTCCACATCCACGTAGACATACGTAAGCTAACACCACCACCCTTGGGAGTCAAGTGCTCTTTTCTGTGTTCACATCTTTCATTACACTTTTTGCCCATCTCCTAAACAAGTTGTTGTCACGTGTGGTGCTTGTGGAACAAGTTACATTTCACCTGTAGCCCGCAGGTGTGTGACGGTCGAAGGCACCGCTTGCAGCTGCGTGTCCTGGTGCAGCCCCTTGCTGCTCCCGCTCACACAGGGCCCTCGGCACCAGCAGCGAGCACTTCCCAGCAAATGTGCCCTGGCTCTGAGCGGGATCAAAGCAGCAGCTCAAGTCCCTGTCCCATTCAAGCCATGGCCTCTGGTAAAGTTGTCATACACAGACACAAACTGTGCCGTCAGCCATGTCACATGGACACATCCCTGCCAAGATCAAAGAGAGGTTCCTCCCACAGGGCACATGGAGACCACCTTTAACTTGAGGCTTCATCTGCCTCACCAGGGATGAAGTTTGTTTGTGGCAGTGGGCATCTTGTGACCTGCTGCCCTCAACTGTACTGGTGCAGAGCTCATTCAGTCGTTCCTGGGGCCTGTACGAGGCTGTTCTCTCCTGTTACTGCCGACTTTTGTAAGGTTGTCTTCCTGAGAAACTGGGAGCAATGCTCTGTGTGCTGTGTGCCACTGCAAGCAGGAGAAGCTCCTTGACAGCTTGGAAGGTAGGTCCATCAGAGCACATGTAAAGAAAATGTACTCTGGTTTAAGGGTGTCCTGTTTTGGTTTTCTTTTTTAATCGTACAACATTAGATAGCATTATCATTAATCTAACAGTGGCTAGGACATACTGGGAAGCCCTGCCTGTGTGCTCATGCAAGGAAGCATTTTGGGCAGGTATCCTTACAGCAGGAACTGCAGAGCTGAAGCTACAGCTCACACTTACAGCAACAGTGTCCTTCTGTAGCTCTGTCCTTCTGAGCCACAAATCTGCCCTTTTGAGGCGGCTCAGTTCTGTGCTGCTTCTTCTGCCAGCAGGTAGCAGGTTTCTGCACTAAGTCTATTGGTACAGAAGTCATGAAAGCATGTGCTTTGTTGAGTATGCACTCATGGGAAAAACATACTGCAGAGTCTAAGGAAACAGCCCATTTTAGTAAGCAGTGTGGATCAAATGATAAAAATCACTTACTGTTTGAAAGCTTATGCTTGATAAGTAACTCCTGGGCCAGAGCATCCTGGTACCGTGTTCCCATCTCAGACCTGCTGCAGGGGCAATGCTCCTGGCTCCCTCTTCACTAGGGAGTTGTACTTCTGTCACATGCATGAAGAACATCACATTTATCTGCAGTACAGCCCCAGGTGTGGACCATACAGGTGGAATAAATATGCTTGCAGTGGTACACGGCACAGAGAGCATTGCTGCATTTCTCACAGAGGACCGTCTGTACCAGGCTGTGCAAACAAAAAGAGTGGAGTTAAAGCTGCTGTTGCTGTACTAAGTAGCCCCATCATTCTCCTCACTTTTAGATACATGAAAATCCAAAGTATTGGGTAGTTCCAGCTTGACAATCCTGATGTGGTTTTCTCCCCACATAATTTTCCATATACTTGCTTGATTATAACAACCATCAGTAACGTGTATATACTGCAAAAAGACTGACACTTCTGCAACTAAGAGCACAAGAGCTATGAGAGCGTTATAAAAGCTGAACTTCATTTCATGGTTTGGTGTGGTTATCCTTATGCCTGATTTTAAGTTATTTCAGTAAATCAGATATTAAGTAAAGCCAGCTGCTTCTGTTAAATAAAATCCATTGTCTAAGACTCAGAGGGAGCAAAATAGCCAGGTGGAGTTATTGATCTGTGAATATCAGCTGGCCAGGCCTCCCAAGAGCACTCCTGTTCCTTGTAATTGCCAGCGTCTACAAGGGAGCACTGCCCAGGCCAGCAGGCAGGGAGACCTGCTGCTCTGCTAGGCTTTGCTTCCCGAGCTGCAAACAGTTTATTACCAACAAAGCAGGGAATCTGTCAGTGTAAGAACTCCCCGTGGAAAAGTCAGCTCGGTTGAAGACAATGGCAAAAATCCCATTACTTGTGTTGTGGTGTGTGTGTGTTATATCAGACCTGACACAATGCAGGAGGGAGTTCTTTGTCTCACTTCATCAACTGAACAATTTGAAGCTGCTCCACAGATTTGCCTACTGAACTGGATGCTACCTGCTTTTTTGCAATTTCCTTCTTTGTCTCCAGCATTAAGAAATCAATGAAATTATATGACATCCACAAGGTAACTGTTTTCCGCTTTTAAAATGGATCGGTTTCTTGGTAAGGAACATAAATGATTATTCTTTTATCTCTGGTGTGTTTTAAACCTGATGAAAAAAACTCAAACCCAAACAAACACAAAACCCCCAAAAACTTTGTGAAATTAATTCAAAAAATTATGCTAAGAAGTGTTTTTATTTTGGGGTGGGAGACTGAAGCTTTGATTTTCTTTGAAGTGGTAGCTGTATTGGGTTTATATTGCTTTGTTTTGCATGTTTGGATCCTGTATGTTAATTTGTGTTGCAATACTTTTAAGTAGACGCAAAATTTTTGGAATATGAAGTTTGGATATTAATATGTATTTGGACTTGGGTGATTTGTTTGCAAATCTCTCTGCTCCGACCTGTTTTTTAAAATTCTCATTTGCAATTGATTGCAGCTTCTAAAAATTGTAATTCTAGAGTGTGTTTTAGGGCACCATCTTCTGGCAGACAGCACACACTGTATTTGAATGGCTGCCCTCGCTAGGCACAACTATTTAAAATATTTCTGACTAACACCACTCTGCAGGCTTACAGGTCATTTCTCCTTCTAAATCTGCAATAAAACACTATTTAACATTTTTTACATTCTTCTTATTCACTGCAACTGCAGCTATTCACTGTGCTGCACAAACATAGCTTGGGACAGACCCTGTAAAATTCCAGTCACAACAGGCGCTTTGTGAACGTGCTGGGGCAGACAGACAACATCTGTCCAAGCACTTATGATTAATGCACCATATATGTATCTTATTTCTTTTATAGCTTCATCTTCCACTTCTTACATATTTCAGATAACCACACTTCTGTCCAGTACAGTTTATAGGCTCATACTTTGGAGGCTGCACAGGGCACTGGCCATCATTCCTTGCACTCACAGGTCACAGTCACTGTATATTCCAATGCAATCAGTTAGCAAATACTACAGTTGCATAAATCCACATTTTATTTGGCCAGCTCAGTTAGCAGTGCACTCACTTAGTACTTTTAAGGAGGTCTGAAGTTACATAGCTTCTGATTTCAGAGGCTTGGAGGAGCTACAATTTCTCTTGATATGATAAAAAAGAAAGTCCTGATTACAGTACTGCAAATCTTCATCCAGCAGAGGAATCAGAGAGCCCTAGTGCACTGAATAAAGAATAGAAACACTGCATGAGGGTCAGGCTGCCAGACACATGCCCTGCTCTGCTCTGGTGGTGAAAAGTATCAGCCTGACTGTATGCGCCTCTTTATAGCCATTAAAGAAATGAGGCAGGCTACGAGCACTGACCTCCTGACCTGGCAACACAACGCACTTCAGCTGTGATGAGAAGGATCATTTCAGAAGGAAGAGGACATTGATTTGTTAAGAACACCACTTACATTTACATTTCATTGTATTTTCCATATAAAATGGTATTATAGAGGTATCACTTGTTAACTGAAAATAATGCAAAATTTGCAAGGATAGAGCTGTTCCATAAGCATGACTAGTGAAGCCTGGTCTCTGTGTTCCAGCATCCTCTGCACTCTCCAGCTTGTAGCTCCTCTCCAAATCCCCAATAATGCTTCAGTCCGATGAGCCCTGTGTCCCACAGAGCTCTGGCCCTGCACTTACCCAGCAGCAAAGGTGTCAGTCCCACACCTCCAAAGCCAAAGTGCTACCACAGAAGCTCCTGGGGGTCTGTCTCTTCTTATCTCCAGCCACTGCCTCAGTATTGCGGGGATGGAATTGCTTAACGTTTGCAGGTAGCTTCAAGTGCTGCTGAATAAGTATCTTTTCTTTTGGAAATTGTTCTGCAAACTTCTTCTTTTTGTGTGAGTGAAGGAGTCTGCTGATGAGAGAGATAAAGGTAACATGTATCTAAACAGCAACTTCCTTCTTTTAATATAACAGATATCAAGCTATATCTACAAGTACATGTATTTACTTCATCCTGTTCCTCCCTTACAAGCATCAAGGCCTCCAAATCAAAGCATTGCCTCTCCCTCACGTACATTTGTCTGCAGGTATAAGCTCCCTGTAGTCATTCTGCTTAGGCACTAGCCCAGAAATAATCTCAGGCAAGCAAAAACCAGATAACTGACTTGTGTACGATTTGCTGTATTATCCTGATCCTAGTTCCTGCTTTGTTGCACATTCTGTATTTTAGATGCACAAAATGGAGGGCTTCTTGTCCTTATAGCTGCAAAGAAAATGAACAAATATCCCTACCTATAGGCACAGAAACAGAACAACCCCAAATTTATTTTCCTTAATTCTGTGTTTATTCAGTTTTCTAATCAAAATTTAAAATTTGGGGGCAGTAGAAGTAAGCTTGAAGCAGATATCAATGGTATCTACAGACTGAACACAAGCTGATTTGATCTTCTGAAGTCTAATAAATGGTTAGCAAGAGGTCTTTGTTGTAAAGGTCAGAACTTGAAATGGCACATCAATCTGCTCCCAGCTGTCAGAGTCCAGAGGCCAGGAAAGGATGCACCTCTCTCTGTGGTTCAACGATGGAAGGGTTTCATAAAGTAAAGCTGAAATGTCACATAGAAACACTACAAACACTAAATGATCATCTACAAGTTACAGTGGCTCTTTAGAAAATGGGCATCTGTCACCAGGGCCCCTGAGTTCTTTCTCCTGAATGGTTATCATTTGCCTCATCAAGGTGATTCTCTAGATGCTTTGGGAATTCCTTCACCCTCCCTCAGAACAGCTTAATGAATCTCTGGTTAACTGCTGTCAGTCATAAATGGTCAATATTTCTTTCCATGCTCTGCTGCAGAAAAGGGATATTGAATTAAAAGCATGCAGACACTAGGTACACTCTGTAATAGTCTGTATTTTCTTGTCCATACATGGCACTCAAATTCACCAAGTAAATTAAAAATGCATCAAGAATTGTTTCTATAAAAGCCGCCAGAAAAGCTTATCTGCATTAGAGAATTTTGCTTGACTATAAACAAACAACTTGAGAACTGTGACAGCAGAGCCAATTTATATCACTGCAAATAGCAGTTTGTAGACTGATTTAATGAGCTGAGCTCAAAAACTGTAAGTGGAGACAGAGCCTGCATTAGGTTGCCAAGCCAAAGCCCTGGGAAGAATTTTTCCTCCATTTTAACATTTAGATCTTGTGCCTTCCAACTATATTCCTTCCATATGACCATTACTGCTATTAGGAGTTGAACAAATTGTCATTTGAAAAATTGAAGTTTAATTACTTGAGAGCTTAATTAATGCTTCAATTGATAATTTTTTCTAAAGAGCAAGAGAAAGTTTAAGTTGGAAATTCTACATTAATATAGTGTTGGTGACCAGTAGCCTCATACTCCACCAGTTCTGAAAAGCAGCTTTTCATTTCCCACAGCAGCAGCTTGCATTCAGTGGCTCATTCTGTATTACCAAACTTCAAAAGAACTGATTAGAACAGCCAAGAGCCTGTCCCATGTTCTGTGGGAGCAGCCCATGTAAAGGAAATACATTAAAAATCCTTCAAAGCATGTGACAAGAGGGATCCAGGAGCTTTCTCTGCCCCTCCAACTCCTCCCTACCCAGGCACGAGCAGCACAGCTGCACCTCCTAAATACCTCACCCTGTAGTTGCTTGTGCAGTTCCATTCTGGCCGTTCATGCTGTAAACCAAATTATGACACATGGTTAAGAACAAAAAACAAGTAATAACCTAAGGAGAAGCCAGGGGGAGTGACAAGAGGGATCCAGGAGCTTTCTCTGCCCCTCCAACTCCTCCCTACCCAGGCACGAGCAGCACAGCTGCACCTCCTAAATACCTCACCCTGTAGTTGCTTGTGCAGTTCCATTCTGGCCGTTCATGCTGTAAACCAAATTATGACACATGGTTAAGAACAAAAAACAAGTAATAACCTAAGGAGAAGCCAGGGGGACAGAACAGAACCACACCTCCCCCCCCCCGGCCCCCATTTTTTTCACCCCTGAATCTCTCAGTGACATTTCAGTCCAGCTCATACAGCACTCAACTTCCAACTCACTAACACTTTCAACTTCAGTAAAACTACTGCAGTAAGTTACCAGAATTACACCCTCTACTGTTGTTTTTTAAAAAAAGTTAGAAATTAAATAAACCACTAATTTTATTTTTAATAAAGCTTAAAACCAAAATATGTCAGCCCTAATTTTTGGAAGGTGTCATTAGACATGAAATTCTAGTGCTTCAGCTGTTTATGGCAAGAGGTTTTCCACTGTAGCACTGAAATCCTTTCTGCACCACCTCTTATTTACGTCTTTACCTCTGCCTTCACTCCTGCCAGCCGAGCAGCAGCTAACTCAAAAGGATGTCACTGTGAACTATTATGCCTCCAAACAAGCCACTGCAATATGACTGTTACTACACTCCCTAAAAGAAGAAATAAAACATTAATTGCGTCTGAGAAGCTGTTTTGTACAGCATTGGCAATTTTAACACAATGATGAGCTGGCCTTTGCTTTTTAACATTCTCCTTCTATAAAATTCACATTTGCTTTACAATTCACTCAATCTGCAAACTGTAACAGAATAAATCCTGCTGCTCAACTGCTGTGCTCTGTAAGGCTCACTGCACACTCACCTATGAATGGGAGCAGTTTTGGTTCCCTGGCATGAAAGTGGGAGATTATTTTGGTACAGTGACAGAAATGGCCAATTAATGCATTCTGAGAACCAACACTGACACTTCTGAGTTACCAACACAAATGCAGTAGGTTTTAAGACACTAGTTCTAAACATTACACTTTTGTCCTACACACAAAGTGTAATGTATAAAGATCAGAGCTTTCTTCATTCTGAAGGCATGAGGTGGTGAAAGCATGTGTGTGGTGGTGCAACTGCTGCAGCTCACGAGCCCAAGAACTGATTGTCCAAGAAAAAAAACATTCACAAAAGTTTTATTAAAAAAATTCCCCTTTCACCTCAAACAAGTGAAGCTTAAGTTCTGTACTACTAGGTTATGTTTAGAAAAATGGAAATAATACAGTAATTTTTGAAGGCTATACATTGTAAAATCCCATAAGTCAGCATAATCTTGGACTGTGCAAGCAAATATAGCAAGTACTTCAGATGTTATTTATTTGGTCCATCAGATGTACAGTATAGTAGTAGTATCTGAGTTTACAAAACATCAAATATAAATAACCTGAAACTGTAACAATACACAAAAATTTGCTTCTTACATTGACATACCAGGCAGTACGAGCTGAAAAACTGGAGTAAATTAACAGTTTTACAGTAATGTACATAGTGCCAGCTGATGTTTAAGAACACTGTTAAAACATGGCACTAATTTGCTTTGTTGGATTTTCTTCTTTACTTGTTCAGGGTGTGAAAAATGTTTAGGACTAGGCTAAAAATGTTTTTCTTCAAGCATCTGTGATTCTGTGAATGCTGGAGGTGAAGCAGTCACACTTAAAACAGCCTCAGAAAGGGATAAGCAAATGTGCAGGCAGGCCACTGCTGGGAAACTTCAAAAGTAATCACTGAAAAATAAAAAATGTAGTTGCTTAAAATCTGGGCATCTGATGATGGCCCTTTTCTGAACAAAAGTAGGGGTTTTTTTGTCCTGTTGGATGATACCTAAAAGGTATTTACACAAAAATACCATGCTGTTTTCGTGACTGTTTAGGTAAATACTTATCTGTAAGTATTCATAGACTATGTTTCTACTACATTTACTATATGGAGTACGGAAAAGACTTCTGAAAAGAGTCTACTGATACGACAGCTTTATCATCATGAGAAACAGACACAAATTATTTAAGCCAGTGATTTGGTATCCACTTTGAACCAAGGCCTTAGAGTTAGTCTAGTTCTGGACATTTTTCACATCCCACCACAATTTGCTGTTGCAGTATGACATTATGTGAATCACTTTGTCAAGGGGCATTTGGAGGTTCCCCCAAATGCTCTTCATCTTGCTCTTAGCTCAGCACACGCTCTTCGCCCCGACACACTCGCACCCTTTCTCCTCGAGTTTTCTCTTGAGGCTCCTGTTCTCCTCCTCCCCAACACTGCTGGAAGCACCTTCATCCTCAGACTCCACGATCATGAGGTCGTCTTGCTCCTGCTCAGCGCGCGCTCTCTTGGCCCCCACGCACTCACAGCCCTTCTCCGCTTTCCTCTTGCGGCTTTTGTTCTCCACATCGTCAGCATTGCTGGAAGTACCTTCGTCCTCAGAGTCAACAATCACCACATCATCCTGGTCTGGAGCTGCAAAAGAGGGGTTTGGAATTCAAATGGATACTGCAAAGACAGTCTACTCTCAAACCAGTTTTCACACATAAAATACTGGAGCATTCTTTATCCACATTCTTTACCATGCAACTGCAAGAGTATCTTAAATGTCCCTGAAATTACTATAAAATATGGTTTTCACACTGGTATTCCTTCTGCACCACAGGTGTGGAAAATACTGCAATAAGCCAAAAATATGGGAAATGCATTAGTTAGCAGGACTTTTTTTGCATGTACAAAACAGAAGAATTGCTGCTGTCTGCAGTAGTTGTTGGGAAAAGAAGTTTTACACACACCAAGCTGTAGAGCAGCCTCTCATTTCCCTACTGCACTCAGCACAACTCCCACAAGAGGCCACATTCCAGGAGAGAGAACTCACAAAGAGAGGGAGAAGTGGAAGGTTGAGCAGACTTACAGAGCTGAAGGATAACAGTGGATAGTATGTAAGGGAAAAGAGAACCCAATGTGAACTTTCAAGACATGTAATGGATTTTATTTGGGTTTAAACACAAATTCACTGTAAAAACTAACTTTATGCAGTTTTTAATATAATTTGAAGTAAATTTTAGCAATACTCTTAAAATTGAGTTTTCCCTCAAACAAGAGGCAAGGGACTACATACTTAGTGTCTTAAATCTGCACATATCTTACAGGCAAAGGAACACCAGGTAAATAATACAATTTCAAGGCATATGTACCATAAACTTTTGTGCCTTTTGTGCCTTCTGTAACAATTGTAAATGTGTATTTTTTTATTTAGTATGAGTTATACACAGAGGCAACTTAAATGCCTTTTATTTTGTATTGATGAAGCTAAATCATACAACTGAAGACAACTTTAATTGGACTGCACTAGTGAAAAACTGTTTTGTTTAATATTGATTACTGTTGATTACCTGTTGATGTTGAGGGTTGTGCTCCATCATCGCTACCATTGCTAATGTTCTTGGATGTTGGTTCTGATGGCTTAGGGCCAATTCTTTCAGGGGTATCACCAACAACTTCAAATTCTACATCTTTTTCTAGGTCTTCACTGCAGAAAAATACACATGCTTTTAAACAGCCAGAAAACAAACTCGTCTTTTACACAAAAAAAAAAAAAAATTCAAGTATTTGAGTACCCTGCAACTGTGACAAAATGAGAAAAACATATTGAAAAAGAGGAAAATCTGTTCAGTCCTCTCTTGTAATTTATGCTTTGTCTATTCTTAAACACTATTCCACCCAGTGCTATGAACTCAAAATGCTTAGGAATCAGAAAATCATTAGCTGAACTTCCCTTTCTTCCTTAACATCACCGCCCTACTCCCACTGAATGTGCAGTGTGCTCAGTTTCTGTGTATAATATGTCTATTACTTACCCAGGGTTAAATACACACCCCAGCTGTTTCAGAGTGACTTCTGAACACATGCAGTCAAGCAGAGGATCTATTATTCCAGCAGGCTGGGGTTTTCTTGCCTTTCTAAATTTTAGGGTTTTTTTAAAATGCCAGTTTCTTTCTTGTTGGTTGCCCCAAAAAATAATCTGTTTTTGCAATGTATTCTTATGTTGTGTAACAAAAAATTACTGAAATAAACCTCTTTCAGTTATTGTTGTAAAAAACAAAACCACAACAAAAGACTACAAAAAAGACACAAAACAAAACCAAACAAAACCCCTTAAACTATAATTTCTTAAAAAACAACAATTCCTCTTTTGCCTCTGTATTTCCTTTCAGCAGCTTAATCTGTGAACTTCATTCATGTACTTAAATTGTGAGTGAAAAATTCCCTGTGGAACTGTTCTATGTATACACACAAAAAATCCTTATTTCAGAATCCTTACCTATGAAGCACATTGATTAACAGTGTATAGTCCTGGAGGAAATCATCTGCTTGTAGTCGAGTGCCATTTCGAATTCCAAAGTCTGATAATTTCCTGTGGTTATTTGCTACAAAAACAGTAAAAAGCCTGCAGTGTAGAGAGCTATTTATAAAGATCTTTACACCTGAATAAATACAGAGTACTCCAGAACTTTTATGTAGGAACATAAGATTAACACGTATTAGCTCTATTTAAATTAAAAGCTGACATTTAAGCCTACTAGGAGTTAAAGCTACTTATGTTTGATTTATTTACTCCTCATGCCATCATGTTCAAGCACTTCACAATTACTGCATTTGAGAACGTTTTGGAGATGGTTTCTGGCATCATGAACAGAGCACTATCTAAGAAGCAGAAAATGAAGGGGGCTTGCAGGCAGATACCTGTTCCTGAAAGGAATCCTGACACGCCAGCTGAGAAGTGCTTTGTTCAGGAAAGCTGAGCTGGACAGCTTGCACACAATACCACTGGCTATCCTCAAGCCACTTGAAATACTTGCAAATCCAGTTCTCTTCAAATACTAGTCCACAGGGTGAACACAGCAATGTCTGCTATACATATATTCTGTATGGTGTCCTCCAAGGTTTGATGTACTCTTATCCCAAGACCCTCAGGAGGCATACCTACCTTCTGTTTCACCTTCTTCTGAAGAGATAAGGATAGTTCCCTTTCCATCATCTATTTGTACATCTGGTGCTACCATAGCAAATTTTTCTTTCAGTATCTGAAAATACAAATATATTAAAATATATTCAATCAATCTCTGACTTTGAAAGATTTATTTAAAAAAGAACCTTGAATTATGTTTATTATTCTGGCTCATTTTCAGACATTTACTGAAAGTCTATACTTTTTTGTTCATTTCCATGAACAAAATGACTGTATTTTTGAGGTCTGATATCTACAGGTTTATGTATGCTGGAAAGTTTTTTAGAATACTTCATAAAATGACAGAATTATGAATCAATAGTGACTACAACTGTAATGTAGCTACTGAACTTTCAACTGAAATACAAATTTAGTTTTTTGCTCTCAGATATTAACAGGCTTTAAAACCACCAAAATTTGCAAAATGCAAACATTCTTTCACAAGACATACAACACACATGGGCAAGAAGCATAGTGGCTATCAGCTCTTCTTGCAGCTGAGAGAAATGGAGAGTAAATAGGAGATGCTCAGTCAAAATATATTGAGCAAATACCTTATTTTAATAATTTACAGTATTAGGTTCAAAATGAAATGTAACTATAGCTCAAGATTTACCTTGTCCTGGAGTGTCAACACAGTAACTTTGTGTGTGTTAAGTTTCACAGTCACTTCTGGCTTACTTGCACATACATAACAATTAGGATTTGGTGGATCCAAAGCACAAGGAACCAGTAACTTCTTCCTGGGATTTGGCTGCTTGTTCAGAAAAATCTTGAGGACAGACAAGAAGAAACCAAGTTATTCTCTAAGTACCAGCAGGTCTAAAGCCTGTTTTCCTGCAGATTTCTTCTCCTGGTCTCACAAGCTGTCCTGTTCCCTAATCCCCTCTGCTTTGCCTGCTGAGCAGGAGTCTCACACAGCCAGTCCACCCCATGCTGACTGCCCAGCTCCTGCCCAACACCCATAACACCAAATAACCACAGTGCAAATTATGGCAGCCTGGTTCTCTCTCCTACCCAGCAGCAAATTTTTATTGTCATAGGAATTTAACGATCCTTAAGACCTGCACTTCTCTCTTTCCATTGTGACTGAAAGTTCCCAGCATATTCAGAATCTACTCAAGTGACAAGTGAGAGACAGCAAAACTACACAGAGTAGTCAATGAATGTTAAATGGAACTTTTAAACAAATAATAAACAGCAAGAAAGCAAAAGCGTTTTATTCCCACTTACCGTTCTACACTGATCTATCTTCCCCGATAAAATCTTCAAACCCTCCAGCACGATCAGCCCAGCTATCACTGCATTGGTAGTAGCTATAGCTGGGATAATATTTCCTGCCATTGCTGCAAAATAAACAAGAGTTGGCAGACTTTTAACAGCAAAAGAAAACAAGATTATAATTTAAATGAAACAATGTTACATTTTATCCTTACACTTGATATCAAATCTGCTCTTCATATTCATTCCAAAAACATGCATCCTGAGGTTTGCAGCAGAAGTGACGAAATCCATGGCAGAAGGGTCATCCTAACAAGAAGTTATTACAAAAAGCATTTAAAAATCAGATTACTCATTGGAAAGAGTTTGCAACACATGGTTCCTAAAACCTTAAAATCCGGAATTAAAAAGTAAAAAGTCTGTACAGTATTTAATTTTGAAGTCCATATACTTCCTCTTTCAGATGGTGTACTCGGAGCAGTAATACTTTAAATACTACCTACAATTTCTAAACATATGTATTTTAGTACCAAGTTAGTATATTATTCGTACTAATAAAATGCCTTGTGTGTTACAAAAATGTTTAAATCCTAAGTCTTACAATGTTTCAAACATTTTCAACATTGAATTTCAACACCGAATCAGCTGTTTCAAACATTGGGTGTTTCAGAGATAAGAATTTTTACTATTGGTCATAGTAATATTTTACTATTTTTCCCCCTCCCATATTTACAGACTACTTTTTTTCTTATGCCAAATGATAACTGACTGGAAGTGATCCTGTGTGTGGTGATAAAAGAGAAAATTCTTGTCTTCTTCAACAGAACTTGTATTGCACACCCATCATCAGCTGATTGCTCATAACCTCAGCAGAACCTCAGCTACTGACCACTGGCTTAGAGCATGTTTTGGAGAGAGGTAAGAAGGGAAAAATAAAGTTGCATTATTAAAATATTTTCAAAAATCAAAATATGACAAATACTTGTGAATTTGTGCTTTTATAAGCTGGAGAATTTGGTGAATTAAGTTATTTCACGCCACAGCAGTTAATCCTTGCCCTCAATGAGTCACACAAGACAGTGTTTAAAGAATGTATTTGTTGATGTATTGAAAGTGTTTCCATGAGGTGCCAGATAGTTTTGTTCTAAGTAGTACTATTTTGGAAGGAAACTGAATGAGCCCAACTAATATTTGTACTACACACGTAGAGTTTATATGCAGCAAACTAACCTTATCCCAAATAAGTGCTTCTCCATCAGCCTTCTCAGCCAGGTGAAGGCTCAGGGTTTTAACACTCTTTGAAAACAGGTCTGCATAGCTCCTGACATTGAGAACCTGCTGATCCTTCAACACTGCAGAGCTCTCATTCTGCTGGTCAGATATGTTTTGCTCTTTGGGAAAAAAAAGAAAAAAAAACCCTAAGATCAGGAATAATTGTAAGTTCCATAGAAGTTCTCTCAAATAACTTTCCAATTTCAGCAAAATTAAGTATTTTCTAAAGTGGAGAACAATATCCTTAACCTACAGTAGCCCTAACATATTACAACAAATCCACATTTAAAACTGCAACTACAGCTATGGCATCAGTCACCTAAACATGCACAAATTACAGCAAATGTAAATTTCAAACAAATTAAACTTTGAGAGATAAATCTATCAGTGCTTATGGCAAGGTGTCCTAGAATAAGCTGACATGTAATTTTGTTAAATGTGTATTTTGTACAGCCAATACTGAGTATCTAAAATAACAACTGAAAAACAGTCTTAAAAAAAAAAGTTATCTTTACAGAGAAAAATTTGAAATCTTCAGGAACTGTAAAGAATTAATATATTCATTATCAGTACTCAACCGTGACAGTAAAAAAATGTACATATCACAGAGATGCCTTAATAAACAGCAGGTGTGATTTACAAATGTTCAGTAGGAGGAGGGATAGTTACCTTGCTTTTGTACCTCAGTCCAGTCCAGTGGCACTGGAGGCTTTCTTTTCCTCCACAGCTTATCCATTGTCAGCAGGTATCTAATGTCATCTTTGAAAAGCTAGGAAACATAAAAAAAAAATTTTAAGTGGAAGGGGAACAAAAAAAAAGACACTGAAAAATCAGCATTACATTGATGAGGTTTTGATTTTCTCTTTGACAGTATATTCAACTACATAAAAACAGTCTAAAAACTTATTCCCCACTCTCTAACACCCATGTCATGAGCAGACACAGTTCTGATTAACCTGGGGAGGAGTAAAGTGAAAAATCAAGAAACAGTAATCTAAACAGTGGTTTCACCTGTCTACTGAAGCCATCCCTACCGCTCTTTGTATGCCCTCTCTGAGACACGTGAATGAACATGCCAATGAATTTCCAAAGAAAATTATTACTACCTATGAACATTACTCCTCTAATTATCCACTTTCAGTAACTATTTAGAACAAAAACTCCTAAATCAGTTTGTTTTCTCTTATGCCAGAGCCTGATGATGCACAGATGACTGATAGCTTTTAGATCCTCAGACTGGTTCTGATTATGCCCAGTGCAATTCCAGAGGTGACACAGACCCTCTCCCATTAAAAGTAATTGCAATGGAGTTTTGTCTGCAGAGGAGGCAAGCTGCTGCAGCCATCTGTGCAGATGCAGGTGGAATCCTGTAAAACAAGCAAGAGACCAACACAACAGCAAAACTGGTGGATATCATAACATGATCACATAATTGATAGCTAGCATTAAACATCCAAGCTGGGGTTTGATTTAACTTTACAGCACCTCATACATTTCAAATAAAGACATTTGGATAAAGAAGATACCTTAGTAAAAAGTTTGACAGGATCATAGCCAGTTGATTTAGCCCACTCCTTAGTTGAAACACGTTTAATCTCACCATCTTCATTGGATGCTAGTGCTCTGGCTTCTGCTTCTGCTGGCTCCCCTATTAATAAAGTGATAACCAGTATTTTAAATTAAAAAAAAAAAAGAAAAAAAAAAAGAAATCCCATCCAAATATTACCCCGTGTCAATTGCCAAAATTATGCAGGGACCATAAAATGGCTTTATTGCACCCAACAAAAGCTGAATTAGGTACAGTGTCCCTGTTCCTCTTTGCCTCTGCAACTGCAACTCACTGATTTAAGTTAGTAGCACCCAACTCCTTTATTTGCAGAAACAATGAAAAACTGTTTCCCATTAATTTTCTCCACATTATGATGTGACTTCATAAATGTCTTACCACCCCTTTTTAGTTGTCTCTTTTTCTGGCAGAGTCTTAGTTTGGTTGGGATTTCAAAACAAACAAACAAAAATTTCCGTTTCCGACCTCTGATTCTTTTTATACAAAAAATTCTCTAGAAAGATGCTAATAATTTTCTTTCTTTCCCAGTCACATTCAACAATTGCTATCATGATTTCTAATAAGCAGGTTGATGTTTTCATAAAACTATCTATTAACATTTTGACTGAATGAGAAAGATCAACTCAGAGATCATAACATGATGCGTAAATTTGTGAATGTTTCCCACCTTTCACCAATGCATCATTTGCATTATTTCATATTTCTCTGCCTCATGTATCATTGCCCAGTCATTCTATATTGTGAAGCTTTCTACTACTTTTTGCAGCTATTCCTCACCTTTTTTATTTTGAGTGACTTTGTTCAATCATCCATGCTGAACAGCACACATCTCCCATCTGGGACTCCTCTCACCACCATTTATCATTCAAGTAGTTTAGCCACTTCAGGATCTTCAGCCTTTTTTGTCCCTGTGGTTGCTTATCTCCCTCAGGTTCCCCTCAACAGTTTTTGAATCTCCCCCTGCACATTCAGAACAGTCTACACCAGATACACTTTCCAGAAGTTTGCTGATTCCTTCCAAGGACCCACAGAGCCGTGCAGGGCACGACTTCCCTTTATAAAGGTTGCCTTGACTCTTCCCTGGATATCCTGGTTTGGGCTGGGAGAGAGTTAATTTTTTTTCTAGCAGGTGGTCTGGTGCTGTGTTTTGGATTCTGCAAGAGAACAATGCTGGTAACATTGCTGATGTTTTAGCTGCTGCCAAGAGGTTACTCCAAGTCAAGGACTTTTCAGTTTCCTGTACTCTGCCAGTGAGCAGGAGCACAAGGAGCTGGGAGGGAGTAGAGCCAGGAGAGCTGACCTGAACTGGCCACTGAGCTGGGATATTCCAGACCTCAGAATGTCCTGCTCAGCACATAAACTGGGGGAGTTGGCGGGGAGGGGCTGATCTCTGCCTGGGGACTGGCTGAGCATCCATTGGCCAGTCTGCAACTGTGTCACTTGTTTGTCTTTATTCCCCCTCTCTGTTTACTCCAATTATAATAGCACTAGTATTACATATTTGTTTGTTTCCATTGTTAGCTTTTCTTACCCCAGCCTGTGAGGTTCACTTTTTGTGTGGCTCTCCCTGCTCTGGGCGGGGCAGGGAGCGAGGGCTGCGCAGTGCCCAGCTGCCAGCTGGGTCAAACCCGGCCACTGTGTGACCAAGGCACCCTGACCATGGGCAGTCTGGCACTGCAGACACCAGGCTACAGCTCGCACCTCCTACAAGTGCCCTGGTGTCTTTACTTAAAGAAGTGGCATCGCACCTGCTACCTCTCGAGTACTTCAGCAGCCATTGTTTTAAGTGACTTTATATTGCCACTCTTTTTAAGACTCACCTATTTCATTCTGGATTTCCTGTAGAAACAACCTGTTCAGTGATCACTATCTGATGTTCAAAGAATTTGAAGAGTTGAAGGATCCTCTAAGCTCCCCCTCCCAAGTCCATTCATCTATCAAAGGATCCAAAAGAAGCAACCAACAATGATGCTTATTCACCTCATAGTAACTATGACTACTGTCCTTACAGAAAAATACTGAATAGCTATAAAAATATCACTCAAAATGGGCATATTTCTCATGTAGATTAATGCTGGAGTGCTGCAGGCTAGAAGAGTTCAAACATAATTTCTGCAGTTCCTTGCAAACCCTCAGCTAGGAGTGGAAAATGCAGAGAGACTACAAATATCACTCAGTGTTCTGTTCAAAATACAAGCCTCCCAGAGGCCAGAAACAGAATCTTCTTTAAAGAAAAGGAGCTGAACTCTCTAACCTTAATAAATGTACAGAAAGGAGTCATAATCTCTGAAACAGAACATTTTGGTAACAGGGTAAACCACCAGCTTATATCACACTCACAGGCAGCTTCAGGATCAGCTCTGTCAGGTGAGACTTCTTGATCAGCATCTTCTTCTCCAAACAACTGGCTATGTAACAATGAAGAACAACAACAAGACTAGAATTTCAGCATATCTGGTTAAAGACTCAAATATTTGCTAATGGATACATATTCATTTGAGGATTTTGCTGTCAGACTGCCACATCATACATTGTTTTTAAACTGCTGGGATTCATCACACGTGGACTTAACACTGACAACACAAAATGCCCAATACAAGAATGAATTTAGCAAAACATTTTTCTGTATAATTCACTCAACAGTTCACCCAATATTTAGTCTAATATTTACACTGCAGTACTAAATGCATTTTTAGAACCTGGGGGATATCCAAGATTCCAACAAACTTTATACTTGTTAAAACATGCATTAAACTGAAAAATGTGCTTACTTCATATGAAGATGACGAATAAAGCAACCTCAACCTACACTGCTGTGCCAAACTACTCTGCCAGATTTTTTGTGCTATTAGAGCAAGGCCTAAATACTAATCAACCTTCCATCTTTATAACAACCCCAGAACCCAGGTCAAGGAACTTGGGGTTTTCACCATAATCTCTTTAAATTAATTTAAAATTAATTTAAAATATACATTATAATAAATATAAAAGTGTGTCAATTTTATTTCTCTCTCTGTAGGTTTAGAAACCAGAAGAATGAACCATAGTACCTATTAAAAAAAAAATCACTTACTTGAACAAATACTTAGCCCACACAATGCAGTGGATAGGCTCCGAGGGTGTATTTCGGATTGTGCAGCCTGGGAACGTTTTCTGAGTTGGTTTAGGCTGACATTCATAACATTCTGTCACTCCCTGGTGAAAAATGAAGCATTTACTTGTCACTCTGAGATGGCTACTGATAGTTTAGGCTACTAAGAGATGAACTGTAACTCTATCTCCAAACACCCACTCCTTGTTGTCTAAAATAGCCAAGGACAAGAGTAACACCCCACCTAACCTTTTTGATAACTGTGACTTGTCCAAGGTAGCCTGCAGTTCCACTCTCTATAAGAGGAATATCAGCAGCCAGACACATCCTGTTCACATGGTTACGGGCAGCTGTAAATCAAGAGGGTTTTAAAGAAATAATTTGAATAGTTAAGAAAAAAAAAAGTTTTTACTTCTCCAAATTCAAACTAGCATCCTAGGCAAACATTTATCCTTAATCTGCCTTGTTTCTTTATAGAGCACTACACCATTTTCACAAAGTCCAGTTTCCCATTCTCACAAGATGTAGTGACATTAATAAACACAGCAAACTCAACTGACTAAAGCTACACTGAACCCACAATACCCATCAGTTCCCATGAAGCAGAAATTAGCAGTTAACATTTACTTTCAAAACACCTGCAGAAACATCAGCCACCCTTTCAAGTTTCTAGCAAAGCACACAAGGCTTAGTCCAACTGCAGAGGGGTTAAGAGGATACTTGTTACTCATATGACACTGCAGCAAGGAACAAGCAACATCTGCAATATAAAATCATAGTGAAAACTTCACCTCTGTTATCCAGAGCATTCATAACCAACGTAAACTGGCGGAAGAACTCTACGTTATAGTCAGGGCTACAGAAAACAAAAACAACATTTCAAATGGCACAAAGTTGTTGGTTATATCTGCACAAGAGAAACTCTACACATGCAACCGATGTTCGTGTGATAAATTACACATATTATAAATTTAGCTACCCTTTAACTGCCCCATTTGTCTTCTGCCCATTTTAAAGCTGGGTGAAAGCATGAATTTATGCTGCTGGAAGGAAGCTACTGCAATTAGTACTAATTTGACCAATGAAACAGGCAGACAAGGAAAAGTGATTAAACTACTCTGACCTAATGAGTAAATTGGCTGAGCTGTGGTAACTGACCTTAAAAACCATCAGCTGTGGCTAAAACATGCACACTGTAATTACCACAGCTCATCAGACTGTGCATAATTCATTGTACTGTGATAGCTCCATTGGTTTGACTGTGTGTCCATACCCTGAGGAGCCAACACATGGGACCTTAAATCTCAATACTTCAGTTATCTTCACATTGCATTTTTCTGACTTAAAGAAGAAGGTGGAAAAGAAGAGAGAGTAAAGAGGAAACAGGATTAGCAGTTTCAGGAAAAGGATGCAGTGAGTCAGTGTTTCACTGGCTAATGGCAACGTCAGAGTTCAAATCTTCATGATACAGAATATCCATTTTTTAGACATTGGGGCAAATATAAATGAAAACACGGGTAACAGCTAATGGAACCCTACATAATCTTGTACTCTACTCACTGGTTGCAGATCATAAAGACTAAATTTTAACAGCTTGGGGCATATATAAATAACAGTTACCTACACACACACAAAGGACTTAATTTTTTAAATCACAGACTTAACATTCGCATGTCTTTTAATTTAGTTATTGCTCAAGACATCGGGGCATCCTTACAGAGTAGAAACTTACATGGCAAATATAGCCAATAAAATGAAAAACAGACATAAACAAATGACTACAGCTTACTACCAGAGCTTAAAACCCATGCAAAAGCCACACTCCCACTCAGGTGTGTGGTAGTTCACATTTACAGCTATTTCTCCTTACTGAGGACGCTTTGTAAAATATCTTAAAGCACACCATTGTAGCATTTAAATAACACAGTACTTGCAAATCAAACATGTAATTAGAGCTTAAAACCAAACATACTTCATGATGCTATCATGGTAAGCTATAATATTAGCTTCTGGACAAAACTGTAACACGCTTTCCTTGGCAACCTAGAAACAAAACAAAAAAAAAGAAAACAAAAAAAACTTATTATTTCTTCCTTCCTTCTAAAAGACAGACTTGATACCAGCTGTGTATCGACTAAGTTGACTACCTTAAGAGATTTAAATACTTTAATAATGAAATGCTGTGGACAGCCACATTCAACCAACCAACACTTACCTCTTCCCAGCAGAAACTAAATTGTGACATGTTTCTAACACTATCCATAAAATAATACTGAGTAATGAGACTTGGGCTGACTTTTTCCTCACCTGTGATTTTGATCTTCCAACATGTTTCTTTTGAAACAGAAACTGTCTGTTGAGATTGCTGACATCAATAGTATCCAAATCAATCTATAAACACACAAGAGAGGCATTTCACTTTCACAGAAAGAGAAGGAACAAAACCATTAACGCAGTTTGAAGAAAAGACAATTGGCCAAAATGCAGAAACTTTGCAGACCCCTTTTCAGACCTTTTGGGTGTTACATCAGCACCACAGCAACTGAAAAGACACAAGTGGTCACCTAATTATCTTCAGGAATCCATACGTGATCAATCATTGCTGACAGGGGACCATGACAAAAGTGCAGGGCTACCACAACAAGCTTTCTGAAGAGAGTCCCTGCCAAAAACGCACGTGACTCTTGAGAGAGCTCCTCACAGCAGTGAGCAGAACGTCAACACCACCTGTCCTGCTTACACAGGATAAAGATTTTAGTGGCAGTTCCTGAGGAGCAAACTCAGGAGGGAAACTGCAGAAATCCATCTGCATGGGTCCAGCCAGCCTCTCCCTGCACTGCCCACCCTGAACACTGGCTCTGTGCTTCCCCAAGGCCCAGGAAAGGCTGCTCCAAATCAACTGGTCCTTCCACTTTATACGAGCATGGCTTTAAGCACCTGAATCAGTAAAACAAGGGCTGCACAGCCATCTTACACACACACTGCAGGGCAAAAGCTTTTACTGCCTGTGCCCAGCAGTAACTGCCTAAGTGCATGTTAACAAATTGTGAAGTCTACTTATAAAAAAAGAAACCAAATCACACAATCAAAATGTTTAAAAACACACAGCACCAAACACCCCGAGGTGCAGCCTCAAAGGATGCCATGACTGCAACTCCCCTAACAGCTATGCTTCTATTTATTAATATATACACAGCAAGAGCATAAATTCAAGTATCTTTAGCCCCCACAAGAATTTAAAAGATTCAACTACAACTTTGACATTTTTTCCTAGCTTTGTTACCACTACTTTTTGTGCAATTAAAGTTTCTTTGATCAACAATTCTTTTTAGAAGCCTTCTCCAGAGTTTTTCTGAGCATTAGAGAGATTTCTCCCAAATTCCCACAGGTAATGCTGACATACTCAACACAATAACACCTTCAGCTACCCAGAGAGCACTCTCAGACTGACTGTGCAGTGTGAAGTTAAATTATGACCTACTCAGGGTGTTCTCACGCACTTCTAACTTCATTAACCCAACCTGAATTATGAAAAAAGCACGGCATACACTCACTGAACATCCTTTGTGTGACAGATCCAAACTCCAATATTAACCTTCCTGTTTTCTGAAGGGAATATTTTTAATTGAAGGACTAAGTTTTAACATACTAAGAACTGCAATAGCTAGAGAGTTTCATTTAAACAGTTAATAAAAGCATGTGTGGATACAGAGCAAACAGAAAAGATACATTTTAAAAATGTATTATAGAGCTGAGACTGTTAAACAGTACTAACATGGTATCATAGTAACTACCCACGGCCTTGTCTCTTTTCAGGAAAATGGTATTTGCATGATTTACATTTCTACCTCCTTTTCTTCCTCATAAGACACACAGAAAGCTTGCTTAGTCCAAAACCAAAAAGCCCTAGAACCTCAAGGGAAAACAGTAAAGTGCAAAACTTTGTTAAAACCTTCACTACCCAGAAAGCTTTGAATATTTCAACTGGAGACGATGACAAGTGACATCAGCTCCTGCTAAAAGCAGGAATTAGAGCACTAAAGGGAGCAAAGGGAGTTCTTCTCCAGAGAGAAAACTTGAGACCATTAGACCTCAACAGAAGCTTCACTCTAGCTAAGAAAGATCAGAATTTAACAGCTCACTTATAACACAACTACACTGTTCCCATTTTTGTAACCTGGAAGAAAAGGCATCATAACAACATTTACTCATGTTCTTAATTCAGACCTGGATATTGAAAAACATTCATTTTGTTCTTCATTCATAGGACAAGGATATGCCTCTCAACATACTAAAGCCATGTATTTGTCAGCTGTCTGGTACTCAAAATGACTAATTTTTTTTAGTATTAATATTCTTTTTTTAAAAAATCACAACTTATGTATAAAAAGCATTTTCAGATGTTCAAGTTTGTTAATATTTAAGAACTGAGGAAAACCCTCAACAATATCACAAATGTTGACAAAAGCAATTTATTCTGCTAATAGCAAATTCCCTCTTTATGTAATAATTCTTTTTTTGCTCTCACCTTGTCTTGTACCCACCTGTTTCCTATGTTCTTAAAACATTACTCTCTTGCATAAAACACTGCCCGTGATACTGTCATATGAAGATAGCCCTGATCCAACAGGTACTTAAGCTAATGGAGTCCCACCAAGTCAGCCTTGAAAGGCAACACCAAACCCCAAACTATAATAAGTGAAACAATAAGCACACCCCAGTGAGATTTGTGCATAATGACTAACTGGAAAATCAGGAGCTTTAAGCTCTATTATAATGGGCTGCAGGAGTATATAACTGACACAGTAGAGCAGGGGGGAAAAAAAGAGGAGAACAGTGCAGAGAATGCCTCCACTCCTCTGCAGTTATCTATATCCCTGGTGCAATGTTCAAACTGGACAGGCTCTCAAACCAAAGGGACAATTTGGAATTAAACATATTCTATAAGTTTCAAAAGCATTCCAGTAGGAAAGCCCAAGCCGTAAGAATAACAAGGCAAGCCAGTAACTATTTTTTTCTACAAGCGGATATGGTTTTAGGTATGCGCTGCTCTGCTCAACAAGTCTGCCTGCAAACCCAAACTCCTCACAAGCTGTCACACAAAACTCTCAGATGTGACTCCTGGGCACGTTAGTAAACCGGTATTCAAGGAAACAGACCTATGCTCTGTCTGGATTTAAAACCGTATGTTCTTTCTTACTACAGTAAGAAACCAGTAAAGGTCTGGACACCAGGCAATCAGTTTCACCAGCAGTATTTGTCTCTATCCCGTTTTCGTTACTACCCTCTCACATCTGCCCTTCCTGTACGCATTCACAGATTAATATCTGGAAGCAAAAGTGAAAGCACGAGCCCGCGGGAAGCGCCAGCACTGAGGGAGTTTGCAGCCCGCGATCCAAAAGCACAGTTCACCTCTGCCGGGGGGTTTCTCGCTGCAATTCATCACGGGACCATCACCCCCAGCACCGGCAAAGGCGGCACTGGGCTAAACTAAAGATTTTCAAGGTATCGCCGGGCAGCAAACACGGCACAGCGCGGTACCCCCGGCGGTTCCATCCCCGGGCTCCGGAGATATACGGCCTTCCCGAGGAAGGCG
>NW_008238440.1:3640457-3647072 GCF_000691975.1 Corvus brachyrhynchos | reverse complement strand
GGGGGCAGGAGAGCCGCGAGTTCGAGCCCCGCTCCAGCCGGGCAGCCCCAGGGACGCATTCCTGGTGCACCAGGAGATTTTTATTTGTTATAGTCATTTTTAGTATATTTGTAGTTCAAATATACATATATAATATATTTATATGTTTAACATTTTTATATCTGATATTAATATAAACAGAGTTCAAGAAGTTTTTGGACAATGCTCCCAAGCACATGGTGGGATTCATGGGGTGACCTGAGCAGGGCCAGGAGTTGGACTTGGTGAGCCTGATGGGTCCCCTCCAACTCACCGTATTCTATGATATTTTTAATATATTTATATTTATTTCTAATGTATTTTTATTTTTTATATTTATTTTTATGATTTCACCTAAGTTAACTAACTTGCCTCTAGAAGTTGACATGGTAAGCTACAATTCTTCCTTACAAAGTTTTGCAAACATTCCATCACCCTTGTGTGTCATTTCCTCTCCTCCCCACCTCCCCTTATTTTAAACCCACACCTTTAGTGCATTAATTTCTGTTGCAGCATTAAACCTGTACAGAATGCTCTAAGGACACTTAAACTACTTTTCCTTCAGTCAGATAAGACACTGCAGTTCAGCCTAAGCCAACAGGGAAGGCACAGGAGAATGCAGACGGTTTTAACTGAAGCTGCACCACCACACTGTGGTACCAAGGCAGGTGCTCAGCCCGCCCCAGTTCTGTACCTGTGAGAACACAAGAGTTAACTCACCCCTCCGCCTCCTCCCCACCCAAACCCACGGCACTGTCACAGCTCATTTAACCACACAAATGGAACTTTTCCTTCGCTGGAAAAACACAGAAAAGCTTCATGCTGGAAGGCTGCAGGGACAGCAAGGCCCTTCAGCCACTCCCCACTGAATTTCCAATCTGTGGTCAAATCAAAGCAGAATTGCTTTTTAAAATCAAGCTGGCATTAAGTTCTCCACTTCTAGTATGGATGAATACTTCCAATATATGAGAAAGGTTTTCTCATTGCAGTTTTATCCTTTACTTCTTTCCCCAAATGCTGGGAGTAACTAGAACTGTGAAACAATCTCTACACCTCAACTTCCATGTGTAACTGAAGTACGCAAGTTTTGTCACCACATTTTAGAGGCATGCTAATAGATTTCAATCAGTTATTCCTGGAAATAAGCACAATGCCATCAAACAAATTTAATTTTTCATCACATCTGAGGAAAATTCTGTTACCTAATTAGACACTTGTAGTAAAAAAATCCCCAAAACACACCAACAGACTTTTCATCTACGCAGAGAAATACAATTTATTTAAATAATCTCTGATCTGGGTCTTCTTGTACAAAAATAAATTCTTCAAGAGGGGTTTGATGATTTGTTGGCCAACAGCTTCTCTCACATGTGTAAACTATAACAGTTCCAAATTCCACTGACAGATCTAAAAACAAAGCAACAAAGGTACATAAGGGTAAGAAAAATGACATAATCAGGGGCTATTGCTTACCACTACACTTCAGTCTTTGCACAGATTATTAATTCAGAAAATATTTCTCATATTCAGTCTCCTCTGTAAATACCATTTTCCAATGTTAACCACGTTAAAGGTAGCCAAATCGGAATTTTCCAAGAGATTTTTAAGTGTCTGCAGTCTTACCTCACAGCATTTATTATTTTCCACGGCCTCCTTTAAGAGACAATACAGACAAATTATTCCCAAGGCCATGGAATTATCCCTGATTCAGTTATTAAAGTTCACTAGTGAGCGAGCCAAGCTGCAATCAGAGCCTCCAAAAGCAGAGTTCTCTCTTAGTTCAGTGAAACCCATAATGGAGACAGCAGACCCTCTGGAACACCACCACTGTGGTAAGCACATGTGGGAAACAACCCAAACTGCAGTTCACTACACTTTCCCACAAAGAACACTGTTAGAAATATTGATTCAAGTAAGTCAAGCACCTGAGTCACTCTGGAGCATGCTGACCAGTGTGGGCATCAGCTGGAACTCAAACACTCTGCTGCTTCCACAGTTACTGCAAGCTGGGATATCCTGGTCCAGGTTGGCTGGAGGACACGTTATGAATAAAGGTTGGCCACCCCAAGAGTATCTGAGAGAAGACAGGGAAGAAAAAAATCATTATTTTTTTAATATCTAAATTTGATAGGAAAACTTGTATGTTGGCAACAGTGTCCAGGATTTGCTGAGATCTCTGAACCTGCTTCAAGTAAAATATAGTTGTGAGTCAGAATCATTGCCTCAGCTACAAAGGAGTCACTAAACAAAGAATAAAGATGGGGAGGGGGAAATAGCTGGTAGGTTAATGCTTGGAAAATCTTAAGGAAAGAGCTGGATTTAAAGGAGACAAATGCTCTGAATGGACACCTCCAAAATATGCTGTACCAGAACCATTTCATTAAGCAAACCACACTTTCCTGAAAAATGGAATCCTAAACAGACAAAAGACATAAAAGATAACATTCAATAAGCCTTAACGCAGAATAGGTCTCAAAACCACGGTAGCCATGTCTCAGAAGTGATGGTTTATTTGTAAGAGCTCTCAGAGCTTCACAACTAACAGGAAACAGACCAAGGATGGTTTCCACTGAATGCCAAGCAGGAGATTTGGTGCTCTGTTGAAGGGCAACAGGGACCCTGCAGCCAGGAGAAATGGGAGTCTAAGAGCACACTGACAGTGCCCAGGGAGGGCAAAGGGAGGCTACGGAAAGATTGTAACCAGGGACAGCCCCCGGGAGCACCAGAGCTGATCTCTTAGAGGAAGGGCAAATTCAAGGAGCACAATACTGCAAAGTGACAGATCCAGTGAAAAGCTGTCTGAAAATGCTACTTGCACTCTGCATTAGAAAATCTCCAGTATAATCTTTGACAGTTAATAAAAGTGTCTCATGTTCTTTTCTGTCTACGCAGCCACTCAGACTTTTAACTCCTCATCAAAAAGGGACCAGTTAGTTCCACCTGGTACTGGAAAGTTGGTAAACAAAAGCCCTGCCACTACACTTAGGCAGCCTTACCAGACAGGCAGCACTGGACTCCCTGGAACACTTGGTATGATCCATTAAAACCTGTATTTTCTGGTACTATGAATGACTTAGGATTTACTCTTTGCTATACTCCCAAACAGAATTAACTCCTCTCCCAGGAAGAGCAACTACTCTAAGGTTACACCTGCTTCTGTTCTAGGAAAAGCAACAGATTTACAAGACCTGAAGACTGCTGGGGGCTGAGAGGTGTCCACAACAAGCTGCAGAACTGGGGCTTTAAAACAAGCAATTCCTTGCTTCAGTCAAGGACAGACATTAGAAATTCCAAATAGGTCACAAAATTTCAGAGGTGCAGATAGCCTTGTCAATCTATCACAACAGCACACCACTGTGTGTTAGACTTCCACCTCAACACTGTCTCTTGAAAACCTCTGTGCCTGGATTTCAGTGAGGCTTCAAAGACAGTCGGGGTCTTCTCATCAGGTCTGATGATCAGAGAGCTACGGTCTCTGATCCTGTTTGCTTCTCATGTACTTAAACTCTGTATAAAGCAAGCCCAGCCAGGGACTGAAGTCTGACCAGAGACATGGCAACAGCCTCCACAGCAGGTTTTTTTAATTAAGAAATTAAAACATACACATATTTCCAATTAAAGAATTCATTTTGATGTACCAACCATCCATGCCAATGACTTGTATCTCCCTGTTACAACCAGATTATCAACATACCTTAGAATCTGTTCAGGACACACAGATATTCTTTTCATGAATTTATGGAATGTGTGGTCCCAGCTTTTGACTTCACTCTTCTCATATTTTTCATTACCATCTTCACCTGCAAAGCTGTAAGAAAACAAGAAACAAACTGTCCAGCAAGACTTTCAGTATGACATGAATGTTTTAAATAAGGAATGGCTAATATACACTCACATTAAATTATACTAAATACATTGAGAAAAGATATACATGTTAAGAGACAATTCTTGTTAGAGGTTGTAAGTGCACATTTTCCTTCTAGTTCTTTGGTTTCTGGTGGCTTAATTACACAATTACTAGCAGTGTTTCAAACTATCACATGTGACTCAAATCCACCATGTACCTGCTTTATTCCATCAAAAACCCCTTCCTTTAATAACATCTCAATTTTTTTTGTGGTTTTAAATTATGATGTTGTCTTTTTCAATTTTGAATCAAGCATAATTAAAGTTCTGTGATTCTATAAAGGTCAACAAAACTCAACAGGAACATCACTGCTGAAAAGTTTCCTATGCAGATTCTGGGACTGACAGCAACTTTAGCTATAGACAAATTCAATGTTGTCCACAATTCAGGCACAAGTGGCTGAAATGTAAGTGCTCACTGTGACCACCTAAGTTAAATACTTTACTAAGAAATTATTTTCGGTAACTGCTCAACAATTGTTTTTCAGGCAACCCTTACTAAACCTTCAGGTGTCTTACCATCATCCCAGTCTCTAGCCAAAATCCCTAAATAATCAAACTCTTAAAAATGCAACTGAAATACAAGAAAAGCTTTAGCCCTGTAAAGAAAAAGCCATGAAATGTCATGATATAAAGTCATGCCATTCAGCATATATATTGTGTCAGAGATGAACCATCTGTTGCCCCACCTGGAGCCCACGAACACTCCAAGTGCTCAGTCACTCAGAAATAGCTGCATCTTTGAGTAACTCCAGATTTGACAGCACTGGGTGCACTGTTCTGTTCCTCCAGCACAGCTCTACACAGCAATGGTTTCTGAAGGAGCTTCCAGACAAAATCATTCACGTTCAGTGAGAGTCCCATTTAGATTATCAGTAAGCATACAGGAAACTACACAATTCCTTCAGTTTCACCATGAAATCCAGACCTGTTCTCACCTTTCTGACATCATCTGTTCCAAATCAACACACTCTCTCTGCTGATACTCCTTCAGTAGCTTATCTGCATGATGTGTATCAAGGAAACCCATGTAGTCTTCCTCATCCACAACATTAATGTAGAAGGGCTGGAACACAGGAGCTGAACCAGCCGTTGCCATCACCATGTCCTCACTGGCTGCAGGGTGTGTGTCCTGGGGACCTGGGCCATCCATGCCCTCACTGGCTGCAGGGTGTGTGTCCTGGGGACCTGGGCCATCCATGCCCTCACTGGCTGCAGGATGTGTGTCCTGGGGACCTGGGCCAGCAGCAGCCTCAGACAGGTGGAGCTGTTGGAACTGGGATGTAAACTCCACCTTGCTGCTCACAGCTTCGTTTAGCCCAAGCAGCTGAAAGGAGGCACGTGCAGGAAACTCTGCTCCATCACAGGCTCCCCAGTCATCTGCATCCTCACACCAATCCTTTGCAGCAAAGTTTGATTCTTGCTTCTGAGAACCAAAAAAAAAGAGAAGACAACACTGCCAAGGTTTGCCATCCTACTGCACTTCAAATTCAGCTCCTAACAGATGAGAGAACTGAGACCTTAAACTAATGCTCAGTGTTATTGCACCCACTCTCCTCACAGTGGTACTTCCCAACACACCCACATTTACTTCTCACACCAGCACAGTTATGGCAAAACCATCTCACACTGGAGAATCAGAACAAGAATTCATCAGGCTTTTGAGTGGCCCTTGTGCCTCCTGCTGTCATGCCCTGGCTGTGGCTCAGCCCCTGCCAGCTGCCTGGGCAGCTCCAGCACCACAGGCAACCCAAAGGGCAGAATACAGAAGGAAATAATAATAACAACACCATCATTTTACCAGAGTAAAAGCTCATTTACCACAGGCCAAGATTTCACATTGCAAATGCATCAGCTGAATAAACCCTTCCTGCCTGCCTTCACCAGTGTGGTGCCACCCTACTCTTCCAATCTGCTTTAGCCAACATGCCGTTTTTCCTCACAAATATATTAACAATAATTGAGTCAGATTAATGTAAAAGCCTGTGTTAAATTTAAAGAGATCAATTTAAATTAGAAAACAAAGAAAACAGCTTAAAGATCCAAACCTAAATAGTATAGCCTTTATTCTTCAACTTCAAGCATCACTTGAAGTTGAAAATAAAATGTAGCTAGCTGAACTAACTAAAGTATTAAGTATCACTTTTGGCCATACAGCTGGACTGCAATCTCCACTTAAAAACCCGCCTGACATAGACACAAACAGGAGGTTAAACACTGTTTAACAGTCTTATAGTAAACAGTGTAGTGCAGTGACAGAAATTCCATGACTATGACTTCTCCACACAACCACAGAACACGACTGGAAACCATCGCAGAGTGCAGCTTCTGGAGGAAGGTTATGGTTCCTTAAACAAGGAGATGTAGGGTGTGAGCTCCTGCAGCTCAGCTGCGGCTCTGGTTCAGAGCGTCCTCCCTGCAGCCCCGGCGCAGCCCGCGCGGGCAGAGCTGAGCTGTACCTGTTTGCCGCTGAGATCTCGGCTTTGATTCTCCTGGGCCTGCGAGTAATGGGAGCGCAGCACCTTCCAGCTTCGATGTGCGGGGCAAAGAGAAACAGAGGGTGAGGGGGGGACCACTGACCAGCAGCGGGAACAACAATAACAATAACACTGGTAAGCACCCGCGGCCCCCGCGCTCACCTGCGGGCGGCTCCCCAGCAGCGCGGCGCGGCGCAGGCGAACACGTGGAGCG
>NW_008238440.1:3613233-3640148 GCF_000691975.1 Corvus brachyrhynchos | reverse complement strand
CAGGGCAGGCACAGAGCCCGTGCCAGGGAACACGGTCCTGTCTCAAAACGGGCTCTGTCCTGCGACAGGCCGAGCCGCACAAGAGTCCTGGCATATGGTTTATTTACACTTCTGCGGAGAAGGGGGCACTGGGTGGCAAATCCACCGAGTCAGCAGCACGACTGGCAAACCTTTCCACTCTTTACAACTTTTAGCAAACAAAGATATTAATGTGCATTGGTTACAGGGTACATAGCTCTCTTATTAATTAGTATTCTATCTTCTATTAGTTAATGAGTCTCTTTGCCTCTCATGCTAATCAGCGCCACGATCTATCTATCTATGTGTCTGTCTATCTATCTATCTGTCTGTCTGTCTGTCTATCTATCTCTTCCTTTGGCTCGGCGGTTTCCTGTGTGGGTGGTCCGTGAGTTGGTGGTCCTGATCTGCCCCTGCCGGGATTCCCTTGCCCAGTCGGAGCTGATTTCAGTACAGTTGCTGAGTTGGCTTTATTGGTTTCTTCCTTATCTTGGGGGTTCTGCCAAATGTCCTCGTGGCCCGTAAATTCTGCATTCTCTGTGTCCGCTCTCAGAAAAAGCTTCTTCCCAAGCTTTGTTAATCTCCCGCTGGGCTGAGATCAGTGAAACATGTCCAGCCCTAAACCTTAACAAGGCAACTGGGCTGACCAGGAATTTGTATTTCTAACACCTGGACATCACTTAGAGCTTGTTGGCTGCTCTGTTTCGTGGATTAAATCTCCCTCCTTGTTGATTAGGCCAGAAAATTACAAAGATCAAACAGCAAAGAACATCCTATCTTAATAAAATTGTACATATTTCACGTTTTGCAACATGATGACCTGAGAAGCAGGACTGGCACAGAACAAATATACTTGGTGACCAATTGGAAAGGCAATTATAGAAGTTATGGATAATTAATACATTTTAAAAAAAAGATTAAGGCTTTTACTGACAGAATGGGAAAAACAGAACAGCAGTAGTTCTTGCTGAATATTATCAGTAAATATACTGCTAAGAATTTCTTCAAATATAGGTGCAACTGGAAATCTATACCAAGTGGCCATTAATACTAAAGTTATGAAATAAAATGAGGTTTGGGACATAATGTAAGAATCTGCTACTTAAACATATCCTATACATTGTGGCCATGGTGTTATTCCTTTCTCAGCTGTTTGACAGCGTGCCAGTACTTATATTTGGGATTTAGAATGCACAGATGGACAGAACACTTCTTCTCACACAGTCAGAAACTATTTTGTTATCATCCGTGCCTAATAAAATACCTCCCTTTTACACAGGAGTTATTCTTATGGCTTTGCATTCCCAAACACACAGGATTTCTTCTGTCTTGGGCAAGATAATAATTTTGGTGAACCTACAAGGACAGACACATTGATTCAACAAACAAACATACCAATAATGGACATAAAGGCTGTGTCAGACCAAAACAAGGGAAGGGACCAGAAATGTGTGACACAAGCAGCAGTATGGTTGCTGCAGTCAGCTGTTACTAATTGTATCAAGTGGTGGTGTTCACAAGTCAGGGAAAATGCACAAAAGGGGGTGGCCAGGGAGTGTAGATCACGCTACTCAAGGTCCACAGGTGTGCAAAAGCAAGTGAAGCCAGAGGTGAGGAGGAAGAAGACACCTACAAAGGGTCAACATCTGCAGGCAGGAGCTTGGGCTGTGTCACTGTGAGAGCCCCTCCTGGGGTGCTGTAGGATGTGGGAGCTGGGCACCAGTTAAAGGGGTAGTTAGAGTATTGCTGATTGTTCATTGTCATGAGGAGAGCTCTCCAGGATTCCTGGATTCCCAGATTGTCTGTTTCTTTGTATCCTGCTTGTCATGTAACTTGGCAAAAAAGCCACTTCACTACCTGTGCGCCCTGACCCATTCCAGATGTGCCGAGAACGTGGTCGCAGCTGTGGGAGACTGGGGGTGCACACTCTGCATGTCAGCAGATCTTTGATGATACTGAGCCAACAACATGCAGCGAACACCACCAGCCTTTGCTCTCCCCTCTGCCTCCGTGGGCATCTGTCGTGCCAGCAGAGCTTCCTCCCTCCAGCCACTGGACTGGGGATTTGCCAGGAAGGGTGACGGGCTGCCCGCTAGCCAAAACAGAAGGAGCCCAGAGGTCCAGCTGCACCCTCTGGTACAAGGCAGCACTGAACACGAAAAAGGGTTCAAGAGTGAGCTGCTCACCTGATGGGAGCTACTCCTGGGCTGACTGGAGGGCACGCACAGGCAGAGGCGAAGAAGGAAGGAGGGGACTCCTCATACGGATTCCACAGACAAGATTTACTGTGAAGGTACCAGGAACGAAGAGCCCAGACCCCAACGTGTCCAGGGGTTTTATAGTGGGGATGGAACCAATGGGAACAACACATAGGAGGGAACAAGGGAGGCAACCAATGGGATGTCGAGGAGTGCAGAACTTTCTAGAACTAATACATAGTTAACTACGAGAAATAATATTTATAGCTTCATACATAAAACAAGATGGGGAAAACATTAACCAATCACATAAGAACATGTAGATTACAGAACTGGGGGGTTATGGGTTCTCACCCTAACTGCGAGTGAGTGGTTAAACTTCGGTGCCTGACCGCCAGATGTTGGTCTTAGTTGTACCTTCAGCGGTCGGGGTGGTTACAGCCACCTGCACTGCTGCAGAAGGCTTGAAGGACACACAGTTACACCCCATCTGCAAGAGCCTTAAGCCTCAGGTCCTGAACGATTGGTACTTGAAACCCTTTAGGTTGAACAAAGAAACTGGGTGTGTTTCTGGTTTCTTGGGTGTGACAACCTCTTGGAATTAGCTTCTGTCAGTTAAGTGAAAGAAAAGGAGGTTCCAAAAATCAAAGCAACATTCATTTATAACAATTCACAAAGCAATAAAACAACTAGAGATTTTCTGTCCTCTTTTGTGAGATGTCAAGTCCATCTCACAGACGTAGTTTGATGGATGCTCTGCTCCCTACAAGTTATATCCAGTTAGAGAAAGAAGAGGCTGTAGGAAGGACAACTGACCATGTTCTTCTGAAAGAAGAGAGGAATAAGCATGTAAGGTAGTCTGACACTTATGGTATATTCGGTATAGATAATTTCTTACAGATTTCAATTCATGTGCCCATTCCCACCTCATTATTCAGTCTTGACATGCACCGAGTAGGTACTGTGGTCTGTTTGAACCTAAATGATTGTGGGAATTTTTTTCTGCTTCTTCATTAAATAGTGATTTTTAGTCAGACGAATATTCTGAATTCCCCTTGTTTCACCCCTTTTGCTGTGATCAGGACAACAGATTACACGACAGCTAGTTAGAAGGTGATTATTACTCTGCATCCTGACAAACTCATTTTGTTTGACTTTTCTTTGGGGTTTAAAAGCAAACTGTGTCCTCCACAGCTCTTATAGATCTGTGTGTTTTCTTTCAGTCTGTGTTTGTTTCGTGAGTTGTGCCCAAAACTCCACTCTGTGTTCTTTCAGTTTTTCTGCTGCCTTTTGCTGCAGGTCTATTCCCAGGTATCTTTCCTCCAGGTCATACTGAGGCCAATGGACCAAGCCTTCTCCGTTGGGATTTCTGGAAATAATAGTACAAAAAGTTAGCTCTCCGTTTGCCAATCCATTGCTCTCTGACTGCTTGGGTTCAGAGCATTTCAGAAAACCAACATGAGCCCAGATTATGTGATTCTGGGACCTGAATAAACAGGTAGTTTTCTATGAAAATGCCCATCAGTGGAACAGCAAAAGTGTGGTAGCTGCCATTACTTTTAGATCTAAAACTCCATTGCAGATGGAGTAACAGCTCTTAGATTTTTTTTTCTCCTGTCTGCAGGTTCATTTAAAACACCATTAAGAAGATAAGTTGCTTCAATATTTATCTTAAATTCTGACAAATTTCTAGGAACCAGCTTCAGGCAGGTGAGTATATTCTAGGCAGCACAGCCAAAACTTGAGCTGTAATTAGCACTGTGATTCTCACCCATTTTTAGCAAAGTTGGTCCAGTATCTCATAACAGTTCTGCTAAGTGTATTTTCTTCTTTTGTAGCATCTCCTGCAAAGGGAGAGATGAAATAGCCACATTAGAAAGTAAATAATCGGTAGCGGCTATATGAAGTGCAGCAGGCTGTAGTCACTTCTACTTGTTGCCCTGAGCTATTGGAGTTTTTTCTAGGAGAGAACTGCAGATGAATGGTTTAATGAAAAGTATCTGCTACCAAAGACAGAAAATGTTTATGCCCATTACAATGCTTATAAGAGAGAAATTCTATTCTAAAGCCCTGCAGTAAGTAAAATGAGTAATAATGAGGTTCTAAAAGGAATATGGAGTAAGCCTGGATACATCACCAGCTAAGAATGGCTTTCCAAAGACAAAGGCAATCTCAGCTCCATGATCTGCTTTTACAAACGCTGGTATCACACCTTCCGCTGAACTTGGTCGATGTTGGAATTCATAGAAGTAGACTGGGTTGCCTGCATCTGGAGGATACAGAAAAGTGCTAGTTTGAGCTGAAAATACCTGCTCCAAAGATGATAAACTTTCATTAACAACTGTTTTGGTTAAATGAAACACTACCAGTTCTCTGGATAGTGAGGAGTGCTGCCTACTGTCCACATGACCCCCAGGAGAGAATTCTACTATTGCTCTAATGCTGCTGAGTTACCTCTGTGGTATCTGGCCACTTCCACAGCTGAGATGACAAAGAAGACATCTCCCATTGCCTCCAGGAGGCCATCTCGGACCTGAGCAGGGCTTTCTGCATCCCCCATGTACTCCTTGTACACTCTGTCAACAACTTCAGACGTAATACCCTGAAACAGCAATAAAAAGTACTTATCATGATGATGAATATTATAAGGAGTAAGAGCAGTAAATGAGTGTGGCATCTGCACATCCCTGGCTGAACCCCAAACATCACCTTTCAGAGAAAATCCTCAGCTGTGTCAGAGCTCAGGACTGGAGTTACACAGCTATGGATGTTGGTGTTCTCAGGGAAAAGAGGGATGCAAGATCAAGGGATCAAACACCTTTAGATAAACAGCAGTCAGTGATGCTGATTTTTCTCCCTTCTGAGGGAACAATCCTCATAACAGCAAAGAAATCCTGCTGGATTTCATAAAATCCATTGATTGTTGTAGATGACCATAATTTCTCCCTTTCAGAACAAGCCTGGGCTCTGCATTTCTAAGTTCATGGTGGATGTTTGTGTCACTGAATGACACCTTGCAAGTACTGGCCCTGTTCATAGAGTCCTTAATTCTTACCTTTTAATCAGTATTTTTCTATATAGTGGTTTCAGGAGAGCACAAAGGCACCACAAAGCCAAGAGATTTGTGAATTACAGGGAACCAAAAACTCGAGAAACCTGAACATAAGTGTCAGTTCACCCTAAACCTCTCAGGTTTTCCTTTCTAGTGCCCAGCTACTGCTTTAGGAGGTTGTGTCCCACAGGTCTCCTGTCATACCTGCTGGTACTCTGCATGTCTTGGATAACCTGGGAGTATCTCATATGTCCCAGAGACCTGTGTTTAGGTACCTGCATCACTCCTGGATTCCCACAGAACTCCTCCTTTTTAAGAAGAGGGGCATTTAGACTAGAAATTTAGAGAGTATTTTCAGTCACAAGAGGGAACAGGAGTGCAGTGCTTCTCTGCCCATTTCTGCCTGATGGCAGGGAGCTGTACAGTAGAATGGCATTTCCCTGTGAAATAGATCCTTCCAGGGGTACCAACAGAGCCAGAACAGCAAAGAAGCAGCACTGGGTTATTCAGGAAATGGTCTCTCACCTTAATGAATAGTGCTAAGCTGCTCTGTAAAATTCGACGTGCAACATCTTTATCCAGACCATCCACAAAAGGAGGAAATTTCATCATCTGCGTGATACAGAGAATCATACTTATTAAAACACTTTGTATTTACAAAGGGATGTTTAAATAACAACACTGTAGGTCTCTTACCATTGGAATTCCCCATCCAAATTCACAGTTATTTACTCCTATTATGTAGGGGACTGCATTGATTGATTTTTCAGATAGTAATTCCATGGGACTCTTTGGAAAAAATACACCATCTACACATGAACTGATGAAAAAGGAATCCTAAACAATAAGGGAAAAAAGAAAAAAAAGCTTCATTAATACATTAATTTTGCTTCTAAAAGTTTAGATTTTTACTGCAGTTCCAAAGGGAAGCCTAATGAAAATAGAAGTAATAATGGTATCCAAGCCATCTTAAAATTTTCTCTGACGGATTTTCTGCACTAGGCAGAAGATTCTGTGAAGATTAACATTGTATTTCTAATGCTTGTGAAACAAAAGTCCAAAAGTCATTATACTGAATTTACATCTTTTTTTAGTTCAATATTGCCATCCATGTGTGGGACGGTGGGGGAAAAAATCAACTTCTGTATTGAAATGTCAAAGGCACGTGGAGTCCAGTATTGTGATAAGAGCTTTTAAGTAAGACATAATACATTATTTGATTTTCAGGTTCTCCAGAATAATCTGTGCCATTTTCTTTTCCTTGCCCTGGTAGAGCATGGCAGAAAACCACAGGTAGCTCCAAGTGCCTGCAGAATGGAAGGGCAGTAACCTGTTTGCACTTTTCAGGCAAGGCATCCCTGCACAGCTGCAGTGCTGTCATGTCCTGAAAAGGTCAAGAAAGTCAGATTTTACATTCACTTCAAGTTCTCCTAATATCACAGCACACAAATAGTATTCTCTGTTATGAAAAAGTCTGAGATGTCAGTTAAATGCAAGAAGTATCATTTCACCTACCATCTTCAGTGCTATCTGTACTAGCTCTTCTTCTGTTTTTTCTCTCAAGCATTCAACTATTGCAGCTGAACTGGATTTTTCACAGCCAGAGACAGCAGCAATTTTCTGCAAGCAGTAAAAACAAACAGTTTTGAACACATTTCCTATATCTGGCTCTATGAGATGCCGAGTCCAGCTGGAGGAGATGGAGCTCCTGCACAAGAGTTGCTGGAGCCTGGCATGTCCCAGCTCCAGAGGGAGGGATTTGGAAGCCCTCACAGCCCTTCACACCACAGGATGGGCAGAAGGACAAAACCTCTGCCTCCAGATTTTTCTTGATACAGAAGTATTCCAAGATAATAATTCTGGTAAATAATGTGCTAGGCTGAGAAGGCTGGGTGACATAAAGGAGTTAGAGAATAAACCATCTACAGGGTAACAGAGACCACATTCTACCACTCTTGGTGATGTCCTTTTGGCTGGAGTAACAAGCTGTCATTAGAGAGAGCTGTCTCTTTTATATCCCAGGTTCCAGGAAATTGTTTCTTTAGTTGAAGAGAAAAGAAAGGGGTTGAAGCCAGTACTTCTCAAATTAAAAAATTTAATAAAGTCTTGTTTATTTGCACACTACAGGCATCAAACAGGAGGGGAAGAGAAGAATATTCAGAATCTGATACCATTTTCCAGCCAAAAATTATAGGTTGACTTTTCTTGAAGACACTATATGTTATACTATTCCTTTACATTTAATTCTTCCCTGCCTTCTCTCTTCTTCTTTGTGGATATTTGGGTGTTTGAACATCATCATTAAACATGTACTATTTGCAACAGAAATACTGTCTTTAATGACTGTGTGTTTTGTTTCACAAGGAAAAAACCATGTTTCTGTATTTTGGAATGAACAGTTTAAGATATGCAAAACTATCTGGAAAAAGTGATTAAAATTACCACAAATACTCACTTGTGCTTCCTCTTTAGGCTGGTCAGTGAACAAACCCAGGCCTGCAGTACCACTCTCTGAAATGGCCTTGTGGAACAAGCCCTTGGCCAGGGGAGATAAGACCTGTGGAAAAGCAAGAACGAGCGTGACGAGCGCTGCGTTCTAACGAGCAGCTTCGGATTTCAGTATCAGCAGTAGCCATTTGAAACATTTTGAACGCCCATGTCGTAAGAGTGTTACTGTGTAGCCGCTGACCATAGTCCAGCTGAGCAAAGTGCTCCGGCAGCGCTCTCAGGGATCAGGAGCTCAGCTGCCTGTCCCCTCCCCCGGCACTTTGCTTCCAGCGCTTCATGGCACTGCACCGCAAGCCAGGTACAGATTGAATGCGCCCAAAGCAGTCTGGCTATGCTGCAGAAGGGCAACAAAGAACTATTGGCCAGAGGAAACAGGAATTTGTATCCCATGTACAATGAACCCTGGTTCAACCGTGTGATCTGCACCAAATTGTGAGGGACTGCAGAAGGAGAGAGTCGTAGCCAATGTGCTCCATGTTGATACAAAGATTTTACACAATCACTGGGTCACAAACTGCAGGGCTAGTTCAGCTATCATGACTATTCACCTCGATTACTCTGCACAAGTGGCTGTCAAAGCAAACAGGGAATGGGCAAGGGTCCATAACTCCTTTTAAAGGACTTGTCTCATTAGGTTAGACTTTGAGGGAATTTTTACATTAAAAAAAAAACCCCAAACCAACCAGAATTTAATTCAGCAGATCAGTAATAACATTCTGGCACTTAACTACAACATTTGAGTATGAAAATTACACAATTTCATCAATCAAAATCTGTATTGTTTTGCTGTATTGTTGCCTTACTGCTGTATCAAAGACCCAGGTGATTTGTCACTGTAATACCATCCCTTTTCTCTCATTGATTTCTCATGGAGATACTGAAAATGGATGGTGGGGTTTTTTTCCCCTAAGTAATTAAAATTCAATATTACTGTGAACTTACAAGAGCAGAAACACTGATTCCTCCTGCAGATTCTCCAAAGATAGTGACAGATCCTGGATCTCCTCCAAAATGTATGATATTTTCCTGAATCCACTGAAGAGCCGCTACTTGATCTAAATATCCCCAGTTACCTCGGGCATGCTCATCACCAGTGCTGCAGGGAGAGAACAGATTTGTTTAAATGCTCAATGCAGGCAAAAAGGTGAAGGAAAATACAATCTGTGGTGTGAAAAATCATCTGCCATTCTCTACACAACTGACAAATGAATGGCTCGGAAAGCCCTGAGATTGGAGCAACCCCTCAAGAACAGGTCTGGAAGCTGCCTTGGGACTGGAAATTGTTCCCAACTCTTGCAGATGCAATTCAGAAATGTTTCTTTGCATAAGCAAGCCTTCTGCGCTTCACAAAGACTTTGCAGACATCATTTTGGAAGTCACTTAGGAAAAACTGAGATAAAACATCTTACCTAAGATATCCAGCAATACCTAATCGGTACTGAATTGTTACAACCACAACATTGTCAAAGGCTGCTAATGCTGAGCCATCATAGGATGAAGCTGCTCCAAAAACTAATCCACCTCCATGGATCCATACTAACACCTGGAAAGAAAAAAAACAGGATCAACCCAGCACAGGTATGAGCTCCCAGTGATAAAAACTAAATACAACCCAAGATATATTATTTTGTGCTGTTTCACTCCTGATTCTTTCAGATTACATTTCACAAATGGTAGAAATCTTTCGAATCTAAGGCCTACAGGTCTACAAATTTGCATGATTTTGTTAAATACCTACACTGTCACAGTGCCCTGTGACTTTGGACAGATTATTTAGAGTCAATCAAGCACTGCTTAGCTAAAATGCCAATACAATTTTTCTTGTAAAATAGTATTTTTTGTCTCTTTAATTTCAGTTAATATTTGCTGGGGCAAAGCGTTGAAGTTTATCATCACTACAGAACTGCCCTGTGTGTCTGCTCATGGCACAGGCTGTAGGTTTGCTGTCAGATAATTTTGCTCACGGTGTTATAAGGATTTTGCTTACAGGCAGCTTCTCCTGTTTTCCTGTAGAAACGGGTGTGTACACATTCAGGTACAAGCAGTCCTCAGACACTTGGAGAAGAACTTTCTCTTTTCTATTGGTAATAATGTCTGAAAAATATTGTCCTTGTACTTTATCCTGTAGACACCTGAACAAGTGAAAAAGTAACAAGCAACAGAATTAACTAAAACCTGAAAGCTATGAAGTTTTTTTGTACTTCCACAAAAAAGTGCAAACCAGAAACTGATCTCTAGTACATTTCTGGATTGGTGGCAATTGAAAACTTCTTTTTTTTCTTTTAATATATTTTCTTCCTTTGACCTGTCATTAATGAGATCTGTAAAAATAAAGACACTGCAGTACACAGTGACATGCAGATACAATTTTGCATGTTTCAAAATATCACAGAAATATATCTGCAAATACATATGGCTATAAATGACTTCAATGAAAATATAAATTAATTATTTTACATCTCCAATAGCTTTTTATTTTGCAATGGTAGATATTAAGCTTGAGACACTAAACAAGGGCAGTAGGACAACTGGAGTGAGACAATTACAATGTCGATTAGAATTGCTCTGCATTTTTATGTGCCCTTTTAAGCACTTGACTCAGCATTTTTGCCTAATGTTGTACTCCAGCGTTTCCCCAGCTTCTTTCTGTATCTACTCCAAAGGTTTATAGTCAATGGTAAGGGATAGCCAAGTGCTCCTGAGCCAGAGCATTATCAGAAAAGTGCTGGTCCATCTCAGTTCATCACTGATGCCCATAAGATAGCAGCTTTTAGTAAAGAGAGCAGCTTATAAAGGTATCTTTAGAAATGCATCCACTGTAAGAGCTGCAGGTGCAACGAGATGGCACCAAGGAATTTATCTTTGTGGATTGTCCTGTGTATACATCAGTGTCATGGAATTGCACAGAGTGTAACATCATTAAAAGTTCAGTGGTTTTGTCACTGCCTTACATTGGTGGGTAAGAAGTGGCATCTCTGACACCTTCCCATGGCTCAGGTGGCTGGGGTTCAGTAAACCTCAGTGGTCCAACTGGAGGCTTAGCAAAAGGAAGTCCCAAAAAAACATTTACAGTCCTCTCAGCTGTGTCTACTTTGAATTGGTACCCTTGGACTCTCCCATATTTGGTCTCCACTTCTGGTTGTTCTTCTTTTTGTTCTGTGGGACAGGAGCACAAAATCACATAATTGGTCTATTTCTAAGCTATTGCCAGATTTGCTACTTAAATATACGCCTTTAATTTACTTAAACAAGTAATTTTTATACATAAAGCTTCAACAAACTCTGATCAGTTTTAACAGTACACTATTCTAATCCACTATTTCATTTTACTAATTTGATTACTAGTATTTACTCATTTAAATTTTAGATTTACTAATTTATTCTAACCAAGTTTTATTACACCTCTATTAAATCAGTATAGATGACATTGTTTCAGCCTTGATGTTTCATTTTGATTGGTCTGTATGTATAATCTCCCTCAGGTATATCATATATATTGTCTTGCCATACACGCATTAGTGGCTGCACATAGACCTTAATCTCTTTTGCCCTGGGTTGTTAGATAAAAACCCAATAGATTGCTCTCATTAAGAAAAGGCAATGAACAGAGAAAATATGTTCCAGACTCTTGATAGTATGTACAGCCAGGAGAAAAAGCTTCTAACATACCCAAAAATAGTCTGGCACAGACAAATACTGTTAACATTTAAGGAAGACTCATTTTAAGATCGGTGTGAAAGTTCTTAATATCAAATTGCAGATGTGGTGCTGCAGCTGCTCGGCCTCAGCAGGCAAGATTTTGGGACAGGGATTTGATTTTGCTATTTGCGAAAAAGGCAAATAAGAGAAATGACTGAAAGCAGATTAAAAACTGAAATGAGCTTTTTGCTACTGCAGCTCAGATTGTGGGTCCAGCTGTGCACGGAGTTGGTGCCCAGCTCAGCCCAAGGTTTCCATCCAGCTCTGCCCAGAGCTTGTGCCCAGCTCTGCCCAGGGTTTGTGCCCAGCTCTGCCCAGGGTTTGTGTCCAGCTCTACCCAGGGTCGGTGCCCAGCTCTGCCCAGGGTTTGTGCCCATCTCCGCCCAGGGTCTGTGCCCAGCTCTCGGGAGGCACAGGGGCTGCCCCGGGAGGCAGCTGCAGGTGCCCTCTCGCCCTGCAGGGACCACAGAGCAGAACCCCCCGCGTTTACCTGTGGCCACCAGCGCCGTGCCCCCGATGAAGAGGATCCAGGCCAGCAGCGCCGCGTCCCTCGAGGCTGCCATGGTGCCACTGGCACGAACCCCGCAGGCCGAGGCTTTATAGGCTCGGCCAGGGCCACCTTACGCAAGGCAAACACGGATAAGGCGAGGGAGTGCTCGGGCTGCGAGCCAGGACCGGGACTGCCGGGCTGGGGTCGGGAGCAGGGAGCCCTCCTGCCCCACGGGGCTCCTGCTGCCTCCCCGCTGCTCCTCTTGAGTTTTCACAGAATCTCAGGCACACTGGGCTTCAAAATGCTTTGGAAACAGCCTTGTACTGCACCGGGAGCGGTGTCCTGCTGCTGCAGCACCACCGGCTGGGGCAAGGTGGGGAGGATTTCCTCACCCTGCACAGCAGAGAGACCTGGAAGGCACCTCGTTTCTACTTTATGATGTTTACTTCATTTTGGTACTAAGACCTCAATGTAAGAAACACAATATAGCCAAATCCAAACCAACACCTCTGAAGAGTGGGCTTTTACTGAAGTAAGAGTTGAGTGATTTTTATTGTCATAAAAGCGTATTTTCTGACAAAACCAACACTAGAAAAATTCCAGCTTTTCCTGCAGGGTGCAGGAGACACCTGTCACTCAGTCCTGTGTGTTCAGGGATGTTTGGTATAGTGTTGCAACACAGTTACAACAATAAAGAGATGAATTATCAGCTTTTGTAATGTGGGAACAATATTAAAGGGTAGTATTTGGGTGGTAACTAATCCAACGGTTTTATTTTCAGTCATTTCACATACATAATTGAAGGATGATTTGAAAAGGAGAGAATAGAATAGCTGAATAGACATTTTCTGCTCATATTAACTAAGAGCTTGTGTTGGTTTTACATAAGTATTAGGCTCTGCCTTTTTCTTTTTTTTTTCCCTGACTCAGTAGCTCTTGCCCCAGAAAGGTAGTTTTGCAATTTCAGATCATGGGAATTCTCAGTTGTCAGAAACAGCATTTCAAAGAATCTTATGATATGACCACAGAATGGTTTGGGTTGGAAGAAAACTCAAAGCTCTACTCATTCCACCCCCTGCCACGAGCAGGGACACCTTCTACTATCCCAGATTGTTCCAAGCCCCATCCAACCTGGCCTTGGACACTCCCGGGGAGGGGGCAGCCACAGCTTCTTTGGGCAGCCTGTGCCAGGGCCTCCCCACCCTCACGGGGAAGAACTTCTTCTGCATATCTGATTTAAACCTACATTTGTTGGTTTGAAGCCATTCCCCCTTGTCCTGTTACTACATGCCCTTGGCAAAAGTCCCTCTCCATTTTTCTTGTAGGCTCCCTTGGGGCACTGCAAGGGGCTCCAAGGTCTCCCCAGAGCCTTCTCTTGTCCAGGCTGAACAGCCCAACTCCCTCAGCCTGTCTCCACAGGAGAGGTGCTCCATTTCTACAGATCCCTTACTGCTCACACCTCTCTTCACAGCTGAGTGGGTTACAAGACCCAGAGTCTTTAAATTAGTTTAGCACACCTATTATACACCTGTTAATCCTGTGTGCTGTGGCTCTGCTTGTGCACTTTACTCCAGATGTTGCTTGTGTACTTTACTCCATATCTTCCTGTGTGTATCTGCACAGTTGTGATTTACAGCCCCTGGAGGTAAACCCCCGTCAACTTTAACCTGGACTGCTCACAGAGCAAACTGTTGGAAGGTAACTGCAGGTGACCTCATCCAGTGCAGTGTCTCAAGCCTTTGCTGTGTTTTTGGTGGCTCCTGAGCTCTGCCCCAGTGCCCTGTGCACCCTACCAGGGCTGTGCTGGGGTGCAGCTCCTGAGCCTGAGGGCAAGGCCAGTGCTCGCTGTACACTGGCACATGGATAACGCTGTAAATCTGAGCTGCTGAGAAAACAATGAGGACAAAAGCTTCAGTGCAGAATTACAATGAACTGTGGCTGTATAGGTGTTCCCTGGGAGACTTTTTTCCTTGTTTCTCAAGAGTGAAGTTCAGGACACTAAGGGTCAATAAAACTGCTCTGGGAGCAGTCTGTGCTGCTTGAATGTATAGTAATGATAGATATATGCATTGTTTAATGCAATTAATGGAACAGGGGCCTGGGGTACAAGGTATGGAGCTTAGAATAAGTTATCTTTTACCTTTATCTGAGTGATAAAGGTTTCTGAGACACCTCAGAAACACTGCACAGGAGTAAACTCTGCACTCCTGTTTGCCTGCTTGGATGCCGGTAAATTCTCTCACTGTCTCCTTACCTTGGATTGCTTTGGTTCCTGGCAAGGAAAACTGTTTCCATGCAAGGTGGAACTACAAGGATGCCTCCTTGTGGGTCAGATCCTGCACTGGTGGGCATTCATGCCTCAGCTCACTCGTGACCCACAAGCTACAGGAGGGCTCCTTTGCTGCAAAGCCAAATACCCTGTACTCCACCTGCTGCTCTCTCCTTTCGCTGTAACAAACTTTAGTTCCAAAACCAATTTATTTTCAATCTCCTGGTCTTTACTAGACTCCATATTTTCCCACTTACTTTCCTTTTATTTTCCCCCTTCATTACTATTTTAATTTCCAAGCTTTTCTCTTCAATCTTTGTTCTACTCACTACTTCTCTTCCAAGTACCCACTCCGCAAAAAGTCTGAGCCCATATCCCATCCACAGACCTAGAGAAGCAGCCATTCTGAAAACATTATGTATGCAAAACAGTTTCTGCAAATTCTGTCCTTCTTACTTACAGTAAGATAACAAAAAATGGGATTTTAGATCCCTACAGCCTTGTCTGTAGATACTTTGCAGGATCTGCAAGCATGGCCTATATGCTTTGCAAATGTAGAAACTCTTACCCTAGTGGCATGGACTAGACTTGTAGAATCTGGGGACAGTGCTACATACCTGGTGAGTACCATTCTTGAATCCTGTTTAATTTAAAGATATTTTGCAGCTTCCCCTCAGTCAGTGAATAATGCGTAAATCAAGGGTCAACCAAAAATCCTGCCACATGGTGACCTTTGCCTCTTTGTAGTTTAACACACTGCTATCTTTCCTGATTTCAATAGCTGAAAAAAAATAGACAAATATCACAGCCCCTGGTGAGGATTCAATGAAGCTACAGTATATAGAAATAGGGGCTAGAGCCTGTGAAACTTGGACAGCTTTACCACATGCTAAAGAGCCAGTGTTAATCTCACCTCAGGATGTCTCTGGGATGAGACAGGAGTATCACAGTGCTTATCTCTACATAGAAATGAGTAAAATCTTCTGACATTTTCCATTGTGATTTATTTTTAGTGCTGGCCTGTGCTCAGGAGTCAATTCAACTGCACTTCTCTGCACACACAAGATGAGCATACATTCTGTGCACTGCCTGTTCATCTCCTTTTAAAGGAAGTGGCACAGTACCTCAAGGGTTTCTGCAATGAAGATTTAGCAAGACTATTTTGAAATTATATTCCCCTCACAACACAAAGGAGGTAAAAAAAGGAGTGGGGGCAGATGCTTAGGAGGAAGTTCTGCTTACCAGAACTGCAGTTGTCCTAACAGTCTCACCCTGCTCCTGAGTTCTGCCTGGCAACAGAACTTGGGCAAGAAGATGTAGGAAATCCCACCCTACTCCTTCCAGTAAAGCAATTTGGAAAGGAGGGTTGGGTAGCTAGTTGCTGTAGGACATTATTAGCCATGAACAGTTTAAAATTCTTCCAGAGATATAGAGGAGAGACGAAGGGAGGGGGAACTTATGTTCATTGCCCTGTAGGATCTGTGGAGCTGCATCACTCTGCTGTGAGGCACCAGTGTGACCAGGAATGTGGCTGGGATAGCTGGAGCAGCCTAGGAGCCAGGTACAGGAGAAAAAGACATGGCAGAGAAGTGATTGACAACTCTGCCATGAAGAGTCCAAGCCTTGCTCTTGGCAGCCCAAGTGCCAATCAGCCAGCGAGGGCCCTAGAGTGGCCCTGGGACAGACCCAGTGCTGGCAGTGAGGCTGTGAGCCAGTGCAAACAGGCACACTGGCACTGACTGGCACTGAATGGTGGCACAGGGAACAGCCTGAAGCACAGAGAGAAGCACTGGGGAAAAGACAGAAATGTTAATCCTTGTAGGGAAGTTACAGCCAAATTTAAAAGGAGAGAATTGTGGATACTGGAGGCATATTCTCCCTTTGGGAGAAGTCTTAATTCCAGCACTACTGTTACAGATTAGGTACCACAACATTCAGAACTATCCTGTCTCAGTTGTAAAACCAACTGATGAAGCAGAACATTCTGTAGTCTCATCTTCTTTCCACAGAGGACATTTTTGTATCTACACCACAACAAAACTTCTGTACCACCGATAAACTTGGCATCAAGAGACAGTTTTACTCACAAATTGGGTCTTCATTGATTTCACTTTATTTAAACAATGTTGCTGCTACATTCTGTCATCAGTCATGGGGGAGTGACAGAAAAATCTGTGCACTGGGGAAATCAGGTAGCTGTATTTAACAAGTGAGGGATCAACTGGAATTATTACAGGGAATAATTGCAAGTATGAGAACTGTGAAGAAAAGGTGCAAAGAAGGGAAGTGTAATTTTATCCTCAAAATTACTTCAAGTAATTCCTTTTACTATCCTAACAGCTTGCATATTATGTGCATGTTTAGACTGTAAACTATAACTCTAATTTAACCTTCTTGTTTTCCATGCTTTTGTTCTTTGTCTTTTCAAGGATCACTTTTTTCCAGAATTCTACCTTCTTTTCTTTCAACTTTCTGTCTTTCTTTTGTTGTAGATTTATCTGCAAGTATTCTTCATTTTGGTTGTAAGATGGCCATTCAACCAGACCCTCTCCATTAGGATTTCTGTAAGCAAGAGGAAAGAAAGAGTGAGTGCCCTTTTCAGTTGCAGGGGAATTCAATCACAGAAGTTAAGACTGAACCAACAAAACAGCCAATTCCCCATGCAGTCAGTGCAAAGCAGCAATATCTGTCATTAATCTCATGATTCTTACCCATTTCGAGCAAAGTTAGCCCAGTACTTCATTAGAGTTCTGCTGAGGTTCTTCTCTTCCTCTGTAACTTCACCTGACAGACAAAATACAGAATAGTTCCTCTGTGTGGCAGAAATCAAGACATTGCTATTACACGAGCAGCATTTCTGTGTGTGAACATACTGTAACAACTTAGCAATTGGAACAGAGACACACCACCAGCAAAATATCAGCAATACAGCAAGCATCAAGGGATTTCAGCACTCCTCATGAACGACTTCTGCATAATTACCTTACTGCAGAAATCAGGGAATTAGGGTACAAGGAAATAAGGTGATGTGCCTGTAACCTTCCAGGAAATCAGAGCAGAACCAAAAAAACCCCATGTGTACTGCGTCCCAGTACAACTCCAGGAATGGGCCACATGGCTTTGTTTCCTGGATCCCATTCTAGTTTTGTGGGACTGAAATTCTCCCTATTACTCAGTGCATGACTAGGCAAAGATTTCTTCATTCTCACACAAGATGATGCCACTCCATTTCTGAGCACATAAGATCACTGTATCACTGGGTGAGAATTATTTCAGTTCCAGTGTGTTTTTAATTATAAATGCATCTCAATACACTAAGAAAAGTATTTGATATCTTAATGCCCTTGGTAAATTCAGGCAAAGAGGAGAAGAACTGTTCAGTGTTTTCTAGTGCCAAGATATGTAAGTAAAAAAAATAAATATAAAATACAAGCAAAAGGAAAAGGCTCTGGTAACAGATTAACAAAGGGCTTTATAACATAGCTGGATTGCTCCAAAGTTCAATGGAGTAAAAGGAAATACTTTCACTTATGTAGGCTTTGAACCAGACTTGAACTACGCGCAAATGAGAAAAATAAAACCAGAAAAACTGGTGAATTCACTTAAAATAAGCAGACATTTTGTGTCTCTTTGTCAAAATAAGAACTGTTCCTAATTTGTTCCATGGGAAAGCAAATACTCCATGTTGAGTATTACTGTTTTAGGCATATGTAATTAAAGAATGCTGCTGGATTCATAATGTTCCTTAGGAAGTGGCATCATGTATCTTAACTGTTCAGTGATTGGCAGATTCATCTGGAATGTAACAATGTGGGATTCTGCCAGAAGGAACTTCCAGAATCCCATGGAAATGTTGGGATTACACCCTTAATCCTCCCTCAATGGACTGGTTCCATTTGAATAAATGCTCAAGTATTAATTGAGTTGTGGAGCAAAACAGACCTAACCATTAGATCTTCACATAGAAAATGAAACACTGGAATTCCAAGCCTTGCTCTGAACACAGCTGGAATCACTTCCTGCAAAAAAGACCAAGTCCCTCAGTCTCTGGAGCCTGACAGGCCATGAGATTTCCTGGAAAGGAGGAGACACTGGCCTAAACTCCTCAGGAAAAGAAGAGATCCTGGATTTCCTGCTTCCCAAGCATTCTGCAAGTTTAATTGACCTTTCCTTCAATTTAATTTTCAGCCAAAGCTATTTGGCAAATTCATGCACAGTCCTGGGATAATGACAGTGAATTTTCTAGCAAATGTCCTATTTGCTGAATTGCTGACAAGATGTGGAACTTACTGTGCTTCAGAACAAGCAAACTGTACAGGAGAGAAGACAGAGAGGGTTAAATTTGTAAAACCAAATCTGTCAGGAGAAAGGGTTATGGTTTGATCTCACTGCCAATATATGCACTTCAGTCTGATAAAAATGAATAGAACACTGAATAGAAGAACGCCAATGCTACCAGATTAATTTATGAGTGAGCAGTGTCTGTTCCTTACTGCGGAGTTGGATGTCACCAGCCAGAAATGGCCCCCCAAAGACAAAGCCAACTTCATCCCCATGGTCAGCCTTCACATAGTCTGGTTTGCTATCCCAGTATGAACTGGGCCGGTGCTGGAATTCGAAGAAGTAGGTAGGAGCTCCAGACTCTGCAAGACATAACATTTAGAGTTAAAGAAGAGATACATAAACTACAGCTGTCTCAGCTGTTTAAAATATTACTTTAAACAAAGCTTTATACTGGGCACATTTTTAATGCAATTCTTACATTCAAGTATGTACTTCTATTTTTAATGCAAAATTAAGAATTCAGCACTTACCAAAAAAAAAAAAAAAAAGTTAAAAATTCAAAGATCCACCCTAGGAAAACTTACAGAAAACAAAATAACATCAGTCTATTTCCAGTTCTGGGTATCTTGGCATGGCTTGTCTACACTTTCAGACCAGAAAATCTCCAGACCACAGAGCTGACCTCCCAAGTAGCTGTGGGCCAAAGGACAAAGGTTGCTTTGATATGTTTTGATTTTTAAGCCTGCATACTTAAGTTAGCAAACATTCACCTGTGTTATCACGCTCTGCTCTCAATATATTGTGATTATGAGCACAGTGCAAGACACTTAATACAAAGATAAGGGACTACACACAACCCTGCAGACCGGTATCATTCCTCAAGTTCCCAAAGGCAACTTGCCTATATATGACAAGATTTGAGTCTACATCATTTGATCCAGCCTCCAGTCGGAGGTTTAAATGTCCCACTGCTGTTGATCAGCTTACCCCTGTGATAATTCAGTGCTTTGATGGCAGGCATAACAATTGCCATGTCCCCCAGCAGGTCCAGGAATCGGTCCCGTAGCTCTGCAGGATCCTCTGTGTCTCCCAGATATTCATCTATGATCATGGGCAGAAAATCTGAGGGTACATCCTAAGAGACAAGAAACAAACAGACAAATGATCACTGTCTAAATTAGCAGCTGAAATTGCCATCTTCTAAACTTCAGAGATTCTGCAAAGGCACAAAGGTCCATGACAGCACCCAGGATGAAAAACAAAACCTATTCACGATTTTTGTAGGAAAAAAATAGCAAACAAACCAGCCACCTCAGGTCAAATTTGCACTAGATTTATGTGGGTTAAAACTCTACAGGAATAAGTGTAGATCCAGCAATTTCTCCTGACAATATCTTTGGCTTCTGTTTTCTTCAGGAGAAGAGAGATGGGAATTTCAAAAGTAAATTCTCAGTCCTTGACAGATTTATGGACTATTAGACAAGAAGATAAGGCCAATGGGATTTCCAAAAACAGTGTAAGTTTTCAGGGTTAGAATTTGCTGCCTGAAAGATACTCCTCAAAACTAGGAGTGCAAAGTAACTACTTTAAAAGCTACAACTAATGTAAACATACTGAAAAATATGCCTTGAAGCCCCCCAAGCAGGAGACTAGCCATGAGATACTTTAACACTCAGGATACCATCACAGTAATCCTACAAATATGTAAGATTAAAGTATTGGTTGAGGTCTAGAATGAAAAAGGCATTTTCCCAAATCCCAGGCCTGACTCAATCCTATTTGTGTGCAACTCTGTACACCCTGGTCCTGTCAACTTTGCTGGGACTCTCCCCAAAGCATAACATGACCTCAGCCCTTAGTGACACTATGACTCAGGCAGTGAGACCAGGTCTGTTAGACACCTGAAAAAGAAAACTCACTTCTCAAATTAGATTAGTGCAGCAGTACTTACTATCATTGGTAGAAAAAACTCTAGAGTTGAGGCAATTGATTTTCTATCTCCTATTTCCCTCAAACTTGTCATTTTTGATGTCTGTACAGAGAAAAAAACCAATGTTATTAGCACCATTCAATGTCTCCATTATTTTCAACATTGTAACGACATTATTCCATTAGTTCTTACTACTGGTGTTTATTTTTGAACATCAAATCACATGCAAAAGCACAGCACAATGCAGCAGCTGTCTTGAAAAGCTTGTATTTACTGCAGTAAATGTTGCCTTGGTGAAGGTTTCTACATAGACCACTCATCCTACATAGTTAATCCTTAAATCAACATTAAGAAAATTGTAGGACCAGAAAACATAAGGGCAGAGTTGAAGCAAAAAGCTGCCTCTGTCTCACAGGCAGATTTTCATTCTGCTGGGGGAGATCTTAAAAGCCCTGGCAGCCTGTCTCTAGTCCAATTGTTTGAGCCCTTTGAAATAAGGATAAGGCAGGGTTCCTCCTCTTTTACAGCATTACATAAAACAACTGTTCTGGCTGCAAAATAAATTCAAACCGATTTCACTTTGCACTGGGAATTAAAACCAGCATGTTCCCAGAGACAGCTGCTACACAGATTCAGAACAAATGCTTTGTACTGCAGAAAGGAAACTGAATACTTAGGAAATGAAAAAAAAAGGGACAAGAAAGAGAGAGAACACAAATCCATCTCCTGCAGTTTTTGTGCACTGAGAGCATTTGCTCATGTTTTTGTGTTACCCATTGAGTTCCTATGAGAAAGGATTTCTGCAGAGTGGGCTGGACACCTGCATTGTCCCCACACTCTGCCCCAAGGTTTTCAAATGAAAGCTCTTTCTGCAGGGTGGTGATGACACACAAGGCTTCGAAGCTGGTCTAGGTGATCAGTGGCACACTTTTAAACACACTATGTATCAACCCTGACTACTGTGGGGGAAAGGATTGGCTTTAATTTTCTTTCTGTAATAAGCCCTTGATTGTTGCATTCTTTTTCCTCTCTCTGCCTGGGTGAGGGATTAAAATTCTAGGATAAGAAAATACTTTACAAAATTGATGTTCCAGCTGATGTGTCCATGTTTAACTTGCAGATGAAGCCTCTCACCCTCTTGTGACCAGGTGGTTCTGGGTCACTGCAGAGCCACGATGCAAACAAAGTTTACCTTGTATGTATTTCCAACAATGCAAAGACTTGTCCTAACACCTAACACAAACATTAAAAACACACTAAAAGTGAAGAATAGACATTAAATTACAGATCTAATATTCCAGCCAAATTCATTGTTGGTGACTCCTATCATAAATGGCACTACATTGAATTCTTTTCCAGCCAATATCTCTTCAGGTGGCTTATGAAGAAACACTTCATCCAAAACTAAGGGTAGAAATGAGATTTCCTAAAGGAAGAGAAAAAAAAAGATCAAATTAGTTGTTAATAGTATTTCCAAATTTCCCTTGAAGCCATGTAAGTTGTCCACATTCAATGTCCTGAGTGCAAAAAAGGGCTTTAAGAAATTCAAGTGTCTACATCCACTGTAACATAAATTTAGTTTGGCACAGGAGTATACAATGGCTGGGTCAAGGTGTAGAGGAATGTAATGGGTTCCTGATCCTGTGCTGCTTCTGACATTAAAACATAGGGATGCTCAAACCTCGCTCACAACTTTACAGGTGCTGCAACACTGCCGAAACTTCCAGAGAGAAATTCTGTGTGAAATGATTTCAACATTTAGGGAGTATTTTGACAAAAGATAAGAAAAATCAACTTTGGAACAGACCATCAATGAACTCTGATCAGAGGCTGAGCCAAAGTTTTGCAAGAGAGCCATTAAAAAATTCTGTTGCCATGAAGTCTCACCTACCTTGCTGTTAAAGACCAGGTGCTCTGCTTCCTGCTTCCTCAAGCAGCTCAGCAGGGACAGGGAACTGCTCGTCTCACACTTAAAGATACTGGCAATTTTCTGAAAATTACCAACAAAGACAAGCACTGTTAGAAAATCATTATACACACTGTTGTTAATAGCTGGATTTAGTGGCAGATTTAGGTGAGCTTGATAGATCTTTGAGTATTTTATTTTACTAGAAATGCTACAATTCGATCACAAAGTGAAATCATTCTGGTGTACCTCTCTTTCTTGCTATATTTCCATTCACTGTTCTTCAAACTTTGCTGTAGAGATAATACAAGCTTGTAGCATAAACCAAATAAGGAAAGAAAATCCAGAAACATTTACATTATTACTGTCTGCCATTACAGGAAAAGAAATTAAAAGGCACTTATAGAAAAAATTCTAAGATTTTTTTTTTATTTTAAATTAATTTACTTCACATAAAATAAAAGACTCCCTTAAAAAACTGTAGGTCAATAAAAACCTGAATTCTTCTTCTGGATTCTTATTAAGTTTTCCATAATAAATGTCCCAGTTACTGTATAGGGTACAGTGGGTACAAAAATGGACATTTGCCTAGCTTGGCATGTGTATGACTGAATACACCTTTGACAGCCCACAGGTGTTACAATCATATAGCTGTACAATCTATTTCTAACACCAAATAGACTGAAATTAAACAGGTGTGCTGCAAGAATAAACTGGATCATCTTTGTTGCACAGCACACAATGAGATTTTCCCCTTTTCTCGTTTAAACAAATTATCACATATAAGCATCCTATTTTAGGTTATAAAGACTTTAAAATGCAAAAAAAATGAGCCTACCTCAAGATTTGTTGAAAGATGTAAGTCTTTATTGGGGGGAATTAGAATTCCACTCTCTGATATTGCTTTATGAAAGAGACCCTTGGATAAAGGAGATAACACCTGCCAAGGAGGGAAGAAGAGAAAGTATTTATTCTACATTAACACCCTTATTCATAACTCTATGCTTGACTAGGCTCCTGGATTCAGTGGGGAATTACACATCTTTATTTGCTTACAGGGGAAGTCTCCAGATTTAGCACAACATGCTGTTAAACTTCCTGTCAAAAACCAGATTAAGCATGAAAAGTTACACTAAGTGAGTTTTTGAAGACTTTTATTCCTATCTACTATATACCTACATGTGCAAAAACAGAGCAAGATCCTGCAGATACACCAAAGAGAGTGACAGAGCCTGGATCTCCACCAAAGTGCTCAATGTTTCCTTGGACCCACCGAAGAGCTGCGACTTGATCCAAGTATGCCCAGTTCCCGCGGGCGTGCTCATCACCAGTACTGAAAGGAAAGCAGCACAAGCCACTCTTCAGGAACACCAACAATCCCACAGTAAAGTCAATCTCAACATTTTATATATTGTCCAAAGTGTCATATTTGGCCCTGACCTCCAGCCCCGCACGGTCACACCTCAGCCCCTGACTCGCCTCCACTCTCTGCTCACCCCTGCATGGGCGGATCCCTGGCCTTTACTCTACATGAGTTTTTGCTCTACACACCAGAGGATGGAAGCAAAGGCCAGAACAAACAACCCATCCAAATAAGCCCAACTATGATTTGGTAGCAGGCTGCAATCACATGGGATGTACAGACATTTCTTGGTGTTCTGAAGCCCTGATGTCAGTGAATTATGTACATTTAAACCACTGTAATAGTGGGAAGCTGATATAGAAGTTCAGCAGATTTAGCAAACAGAACTACCCATGCTTTAAACATGACAGCAAGTACTTTGTAGAAAGTGAAATAGGTGATCTTACTTGAAGAATCCAAGGAGTCCCAGTCGGTACTGAATTATTACCACCACAACATTCTCGTAGGCTGACAGTGCAGAGCCATCATACCTAGCAGCACCACCAAATATAAAATTGCCTCCATGGATCCACACCATTACCTTCGAAACAAAAGGGTGAGACACACCTTTATGCACTGGTTTGCATATTTCATTTCAAAAAGGAAAGCAACCTCAGAGAATTAGGAACACCAAATCACTGAAGCACGATGGCAGCTGAATTTCAGACTGGTGGACTTTGAATTTTACACGCTATTATTTCTGCCTGTCCAGCATCACATTTTCAAAAGCAATTAAGTCTCTTAGGGGCAATCATTACTTGCAAGCTTTATAAAACACAAGTTTGTTCAATGGTTTACACACAGGTAACTTGTCCTTCTTGCTTGAGCCAGCAGGGCTGTAAACACTGAGGTACAAACAATCCTCAGAAGTTTGGAATGCAATGTGCTTTTCTTTAAAGTTTTTTTCAGCTGCTTTCAACAGGGACAGATCTTGAGGACACCTTCACAAAAAAAAAGTACAATTATTAGTACAAAAACTGCAATTGCATCAATGTAGCAATGATTGAGAAAACACACTTTTTTTGCCCCACAGGCTGAATCCCCACAGGGTGCTTGAATTTTGTGTTATTTAGAATCAGTGAGAGGTGCAGCCTGTAAAAGCACATCTCCACACCTGTACTTGAAATATTCCAGTACTGGCAATGTATCCACTACCAAACATAAAGTCCTCAGCAAAAATCAGGCCCCTGTATCCCAATAAACACAACCCTGACCAGCATGGGCAGGTTCTGTCTACAAATGAACTGAACAGCTCTCACAGTGGTGGGTAAGAAGTTGCATCTCTCAGACCAGTCCAGGGTTCAGGCGGTTCAGGTGGGGAAAACCTCAAAGATCCAAGAGGGGCTTTTGCAAAAGGAATTCCCAGGAAAACATTCACATGCTTGTCTGTCCCCTTCACTTTTGTCTGTGTTCCTTTGAGCCGTCCGAGTGCAATAGTCACTTCTGGCTCAGCAGCACTCTGTCCTAAGCAACACAAAAGGTAAAAAAGAAAAAAAATTAAATTGCATCTTCATAATTACCAGATAGACTTTTCTATTAAGTATTTTTAACTGACTGTTTAATTTAGAACATTTCAGCTTATTCCTTTCAATTTTGTCCAGGTTTCATTTTGCTTTGGTGCAGTGGCAGACACCCCATGCCAAACCCTCCTGCCAGTGACACCTGGAGCCAGGTAGGACAGAGTTTACCTGTTTCACTCTGCAAGAGCAAATTTCGGAGCAAACAGCAAAACCATTAACATTTCCTGAATTTATAATTTAACAAGATCTTAAAAATATTTTTAGATAATTCAGAAATGTTGCTACTTTCTACCTTTTAAAAAAGACAGAAAGCTTTCTTTTCATTAAATCATCTCAAAAATAGCTTCATCCCACAAAACCAGTAATTTTAGCAATATGAAGGCATTTTTGCAAATTGGTAACCAAAGCATAAAAGATTTACTGCCTTTGAAAAAAAATTGCAACTTGTTGGTGCAGTGGCTTCCCCAGCAGCAACAACAACAGCTCGCGTGTCTCACCTTCTGCCCCGCACACGAGGAACACTACACTACAAAACAAAGTGCAAAGCACTGCAATCGGGCTTGGAAGAGCCATTTTTCACACCCGAGTGGGCTCTCGATGACTCTCTCCGGTTTTATGCGGAAGAGAAGGGGACAAAGGTCCCAGCGAGGACACTCGGCGCAAGGGAGCGCGGCTGAATTGTGAGCGTGAACTGCAGCGACCGCCTCCAGAGCGCCAGCACAGTCCCTGAGCGCCAGCACAGTCCCTGAGCACCGCCAGTACAGTCCCTGAGCACCACCAGTACAGTCCCTGAGCACCACCAGTACAGTCCCTGAACATCACCAGTACAGTCCCTGAACATCACCAGTACAGTCCCTGAGCACCAGTACAAACCCTGAGCGCCAGTACAGTCCCTGAGCACCAGTACAGTCCCTGAGCACCAGTACAAACCCTGAGCACCAGTACAGTCCCTGTGCGCCAGTACAGTCCCTGTGCACCAGTACAGTCCCTGTGCACCAGTACAATCGCCGAGCACCAGTACAAGCCCCGGGCGCCACCAGCTCGCCTTACCTGCCCCCGGCAGCGGCCCAGCAGCGCTCGGGAGCAGCAGCGGGAGCGCCAGTCGCAGTTAATCCGCTGTCAATGCCACAGGCAGGGTAAACAGGGCAAATGTGAACAGCCTCCAGAGCTTAAATTCTACAATGTTCTCAAAAAACCCCCCTTAAAACAACAAAAACCTCACCGAACCACCACGACAAACAAAACAGAGCAACAAAACCCCCAAAACACCCCCCACCCCAAACAACCGGGATTAGAGATTACAAATAACTAGAAACTAACGATTAAAAAAGAAGAAAAATCAAAATAGTTAATTCTTGCCTTAATCCCCTTTTAAAGGAGTGTATGAAGCCAAAGCATGTCATGGCTATACTCTATCACTCCAGTTTAAGTTTGCGGGGGATTTTTTTGTTTGACTTTTCAAAGCAGGGAACAGATGAGATTAACAACTTTAATCGGAGCATCCTTGGCAGCACCGGGCCCAGCCCGGAGGCCCCTGACGGACACTGCGCCGCCAACCGCATTCGCTTCCAGCCTGGAGCTGCAGCCGAGCGCCTGAGCCGGGGCTCGGGGGAACCCGGCCCCGCCCCGGGCGGATCCA
>NW_008238440.1:3605272-3612874 GCF_000691975.1 Corvus brachyrhynchos | reverse complement strand
CGACGACCGGGAGATCTTTGATATCCTGCGGGAGCGGAGGGCAGGGTCGGGCGGGCCGGGCCGGGCCGGGCAGCTCCGCTTTCCTTAACCCGCACATCTCATCCGCTCCATCAATGACCCCGAGCACCCCCTCACCCTGGAGGAGCTGAACGTCGTCGAGCAAGTGCGAGTGAAAGTGAGATCCCGCCGGGATGTGCTGCCTCAGCCGTCCGATAGCTAATTGTTTTTGAAAAATATTTAAATATATTCATCGTAGTACCTAAACATAGTACTGAAAAATGCCAATGAACAAATCTGTGAGCGGGTCGAATTTGACCTGCAAGGCCTCGGGGTAGGCTGGGGTGAGAGCAGCGGGTTTGTTGGTGTGTTTTCCCGCAGGTGAACGATGCCGAGAGCACGGTGTCGGTGGAGTTCACTCCCACCATCCCGCACTGCAGCATGGCCACCCTCATCGGCCTCTCCATAAAGGTCAAACTGATCCGCTCTCTGCCCGAGAGGTTCAAGGTAAGGGGTCAAATCAATGGGGAAAGCAAAAGAGGGGGATTGTGTTCGGAAAAATTAAAAAAAAAAAAGGCGAAAAAAAAAAAGTGCTAACTATCTTATAGTGAAAAATAACTGCTTTTTTTCATTTTTTGTGTGAGGGAGACTGCAGGAACCAGAGAGGGCAGTGGGCTGAAATATCAGTGCACAGTTGTGGCTCTGGGGCTGTTGTCATGGGCCAGTGGGGTTCTGAGGGGAATCACTGCAGTGCTCTGTGGCACGGCAGGAGGAGAGGTCTCACCTTGGCTGAAGCAGGCTTAAGCAGATGCAAATGCAGAATACTCTGCGATTTCAGACTTTTATTCTGTTATATAGAGTAACTGATAGTGGCAAGAATGTCCTTTCCCCCCTCTTTTTGTTACTATCCTATTTTTATTAGTTTGAACTTAACCTTCCAGTGTTCTGTTGAACTCATCCTCTGTTTCTTTTGTGATGCTATTTCAGCTGGATGTTCATATAACACCAGGAACACATGCCTCTGAGCACGCAGGTAAGGCTTTTAGTCCTCTCTTGGGTGGTTTTTATATCTGTTTTAATCTTGAAAATTAGAGAGGAGAGAGATTCCCACAGCTGCAGAGCAGCTGCTCGGTGTCTGGGACTTCCCGTGCGTCGGATTCTGGGGGATGTTCCAGAACAGGAACATGGAGTGTCACTTAGATTGTTCTGTGGTGTTCTTTAAACATCTCCTCAGGCAATCTGTGCTCTCAGAGAGTCACTGATTTGCCTGAGCACTCGGAAGAGGGGAGGAAAATGGGGATTTCTTGCGTTACACCTCCGGAGCAGCTCCCTGCTGCTGAATCACGGCCAGCTCGCTGGATAACTGTGATGACAGACAGGCTCTGCCTTTAGACAGCAGCTCTGGGGTGCACTTGGCATCCTCAGAACTGCCTTCAGTACCATGGCAACTGCAATTATGTGTCTCAAGGTAAAATGCTTTCAAGAAGACATCGAGTCCCAGTGCCCTGACTGGTTTCTTGTGGGTTTTGTCTGCACAGTTAATAAACAGCTCGCTGATAAAGAACGTGTGGCAGCTGCTTTGGAAAACTCTCACCTGCTGGAAGTGGTGAATCAGTGTTTGTCTGCTCGGTCATAATTGCCTGGTGAGGAAGTCATTGGTATTCTGATCTGTTAAACTAATTTTGTATAGAAGTGGTGATGTTACATTATACATAAATCTCTGAGCAAAATAAAATCACTTAAATTCTCTTGAAGAAATGTTTCTTTGCTCTTTCAGAAAATGCTATGTGGGGAGTTAGCTTACAAACAGCTACAAAAATATAATGAAAATTGGCTTTTTAATTGTGTGAGTCATTACATAGGTACAATTTTTCATTAAAAATTTTTTTTTCAACCTGTTTTTAACTTATTTCTCACTACTAAAATTAAGTTATAAGCTGCATTTTAGAAGTGGATTTTGCACACTGGACTAAGCAAGTACACCAAGATAATTTTAAAATCTTTGCATTCCTATGACAGTTTCAGACTGCTGATATAGTTTTGGCTTCAGACATCACAAATTGTACAAGATGGTGTGTGCAAAGTTGGAGGACATTTAGCAGTAAGTGTCCACCCTTCCAAATCATGTATCTGGTTTTAATTATCTTACCTTGGATTAGCCAAAAATGGAAGGCTCTCTAGACCTGTATAGATCATGATTTATTTTTAATTACTACTTCATTAAAGTAGGAAATACAGTACCTTTGAGAGAGGTTTTATTTGTGCACCTGCACAGGAGTCATTAACAGTTCTCAGTATGAACAGCCCAGCAGGCTCTGCTGAAAGACTGTCCTGGCAGTGTTTGACAGCTGAAGGACAAGTTTTGCTTTAAATGTCTTGAGATTTAATGCTAAAACCCAGCCTATGCTTCTGCTTTGGGAGCTGTGGCATTCACTAAACTGTTGTCTTTGACAGACACTGACAATAGAAAAAATCATTAAGAATTAATTTGAATTTTTGTAGAAGATGTCTTTAGTCCTGAACCACATGGAAAAATAGCAGCCTGTTGAGAAATCCTGTTGGGTATTTTGGTGCATGCACACATGACAATGTTGCTTTCATTGCCATCAGTTATCTGGAAAATAAGATATGCACTTTCTAAAATAGAGGTTGTGCTCACCAGTTTGGTGGTAGTGCTTTGTATTCCAGTAGCATTTTCTCTGGGAGGGTCTGAGAAGCTGTTCAAAAAGGGTGAAGCTTATGGACATTGTGTAAAGCACAGCCTGGCAGTCCAGTCCAGTGCTCCAAGTGTGACATCTGAAGTCACACAGCAAAATAGGAGAGAAACAAAGCCAGACCTTCCCATTCCAGAATTGAGCCTCCCTGTTTGCACAGGGCTTCTACAGAAAGCCGACTCTGCAGCAGCCTCACCTGCTCATTTGGCATCCTTTGAATGGGCAGCACTGCTGGGATGTATGAATGAAACTGGAAATAAAGACAGTATTTATGTAATATTAATATTGGGCAAGGAACAGAATGACCCAGCTTTCCTCTCTGCCTCTTGTTGAATCACTGAGCTGATTAGTTCTGACATTGCCAACGTTTGCACCACAGATGAAACTTCAGCCATGGTAATGCATGCAGGCAGCTCCCAGGCACCACGCTTGGTTGGTTTGATTTTGTTTTCTGGTTTTTGGTGGCTTTTTTAAAAGAAAATAAATTTTGCCTCCTAGATTTTGGGGAAGAAAGAAATGCCAGTATGTGCCAGGGGGAAAACAGAAGGATGATTAAGCTGCCAACAGATTGCTTCAACCTGCACTTCAAATGGAGAAGGAATCAGTAAATGGTGCTTTGCTGAAGCTCTCTGCTTGGCTTTCACAACTACATAGTACTAGTATTAAATTATTTGTTGGGGTGTTGGCACTTGCCTCATGAAGCACACTGTACACAGCAACCCTGGGGATGCACTTTGTACCATTTACCTTCTCAGGGAAGCAACAGGTTGTGTTTGATGGTTTACATTTATAGTTAATAGTTGGGGGATGACTTTTCAGTAAGGGGAATTTGCTGTGGGTTTTCAAGGAAGAGGTCTGACTTCTGCTGTTTAGGGTCGGAGAATTTGATTACTTTAGATCTGACATGTCTGTTTAAGTGATGTGGATGTTGTATTTATGATAGAAACAGCCACGGTAACTTTTCTGAAGGCCCCAGGCCCTTCTGTCCAGGCTCCCTCAGCTCTGTACTTGCTGATAATGTACCAGCCAGTGCTGGTGAAAGTCTTCCATCCTGCTTTTAATGATCATTAGCTGGTTCCTGTTGTATGGAGACAAAGTGGGAGAAGAAAACACTAATTTGTTAAGAAATATTTCTTTTCAGATGTTTATTTTTCCAAAACTAGCCCTAAATTTAGCCTCTGGAATGCTTTGTAATTGGACACATTCCATGAGAAACTATGACCCTTTGGAGCAGCTGTGTTGCATACAAACAGCCTCATTCAAGTCCAGGAAAAATGCCAGGAGCAGACATCTGCTTTGCATTCCTGGGCTCTGGGCAGAGCCTTCTGAGGGTGGCTGGATGGCATTCCCCACTCCCACTGTGGCCAGGGGCTCCCTGATGGCATTCCCTGCTCCCAGGGCGCTCCCAGGGCAGTTGTCTGTGCTGTCCCTGCTCTAGAGGGTGTTTGAGCCCACACACCAAGGCAGCTCCTGCACCTCGGGGCGGGGGCAGGATCCCTCCCACTGCTGCCACAGTGTCCCAGCAGCCTGAACCTGCTGCAGCCCGTGCATGGCCCAGGATCACCAGTGGCAGGGAAGCAGCTCAGCAGCTTTGTATCCAAACCTGTCCATGGAAGAGCTTCTCCCTTGCACGGCCCTCTTTCCTGTGGCCCTTGGGTGGAGCAGCGTGTGCCACACGCTGGAAATGTTAATTAATAAAAGCTATTTCGGTATTCTGGCTGTGCTCAAGAGTGCTGTGTCTGCGTCAATAGAGGGCTTTGATAAAGATCTCCCTCTGGAGCTTTGATTTATAAACTCTGTGTTTTACAATTTTTTTTTTTTTTAATAGATGTTAAAAGCATTTCACTTCAGCCTGTCAAGCAGAGAACTGGACCACTTTCCCTTCCTTTACCAAATGCACTGTTTGGCGTCAATACAGACTGAAGAAGTGGAAGAGGCGACGTTTTTCCATAGGCAAAAGAAAAGTTTATAGCAAAATCTCTCTGATGTTACTAAGTAACAGCAAAGAGAACCAAACTAGGGAAAGCTGAGGTGTGTTTGAGTTTGCTGGTATGTCTCACAGCCATTTGCCAGCAGCATTTAATAGCGCATAAAATTTTCATTCCACAAAATGCTAAAAATACAGGGCATTTTTACAAAATGCACAAATAGCAGAGAGCCCTGATTTTGTCCAACAGACTTCACTAGCTGCACAAGACATTCTGTCACACTCTGTGACCTCTTCACCTTTCTCTTACTATCAACTCATACATTTATTATTTTATGTCCTACCTGTAAAGAGCTTTTGCATCCTGCCACACACAGGGTGTCTCCATTCCTTAACTTTCCTTTGTGGAAAGGAGTAGCACTGTCTGCAGTGATAAAAACCTCCTGGTTCTTTGAATGGATGGATGGATGAAACCCTGCTCTCCTACTTTCATCCTACCGCTCCTCAAGGTCTCTTGCCAGTTGTCTCATCAGTTTGTTGCCTTGCAGCATCTCATTGCAGCACTGGCACCCTTCAGACACCAAGGTTCTTGAACAGGAGCTACGACAGGCTCTGGTTCCTGCCATAGCTCAGCTTCCAGAGCACGACAGGAGGGAGAGAACAGGCCAGAAGTTAATTTCCACTAAATCTGTGGAAAAAATATGACCTGGGAATGAGGAGCAGCTTGCTGCCTGGGACCTTTGGGAAGAGAAAGAGAAATGGCAGGGATGTGCCACACCTCCCTGTGCTGCCACTGCCCTCGCATGGAGCTTCTGCTCTGCTGGAGGCTTTGTCCTTCAGATGGCAGGGAAATAAGTGAGCTCCCATCACCTGATGCTAAACACCTCCTTCCCCTCTGCTTTCCTCCTTCCCTACAAGCTGCCTGCCTGGAGGGGAGGTTCCCAGTGGGGCCTGTAGCCCAGGCACGGCCGCAGCCTGGCCCCCTGTGCCCTCCCTGGCTGGGCTGTGACACATGCCAGGAGTGCCCTGTGCTGCTGCCGGGCACTGCTGTCCCCCTGTAGGTGGGTCACACACAGCAGGAGACAGGAGGATCAGGAGAACCAGTATCCCCATAAACCCCATGTTTTAAGCTGACAAAGGGAGATCTGGCCCACTTGCCAGCTCTAAGTGCAGTGGCCAAAGGGTTTGGGCACAGCTGTGTCCCTGCTGAGCCGAGCAGGACCCAAGTGGCTGGCAAGGCATCGCTGCCAAACTCTGCTGGACCTGATCCTCCCTGTTGTTTTGATGTAACTTGGAGATGATGGTTTATCATAGCACTTTTTTTCCTAATTGGCCCAGATTAGTTCCTTCTGGGTTCCCATCAGGTGTGCCACACATGGCTTTGACTGAAATAACCTCAGGAGGTCGTCAGGAGCTTGCTTAATCCTGGGATCCCTGGTAGCTTGATTTCTCCACTTGGCTAATGGGAGAGCTGGCACATGCTCTGCCTAAGGATTATGAAGGTATCTAAGCAGTAAAATACTTCTTATTTCTCCTGCAAAGTAACAAATAAATCATCCACGTAGTCTGAAATGCTTGCAGAGAAAAACAATAAATGCCACCAGATTTCATTTTTTTTCCCTAGTTTTTATTACTGAAAATCATAAAATGGTTTCACTAACACTGCAGCCAACCTTTAAAAGAAACCCCAAACGGTTGCTTTTTAGGCAGAAATAATTAGGAATGAGTCACATAAATTCTTTCTGTTCAAATTTGTACTGACTTATTTTCATAAAAACGTTTATTCAATGGGTTTTTTGAAACATAAGTCAACATTGTAAAGAGCCTGTCAAATGCTACTTTATTAATGTTTCTTACTAATGACAAAATTGACTAGGAGCCTGAAACAGGAGCTGTTGTTTAAAAAATTTCTTCCCCTTTCCACTCACCTTTTTGGGTCTGATACTGAACATTTAAGACCTTTAACTGAGGTTATACTCTGGATTATATTCTTAGCATAGAAGTGATGAAGTTTTGTCACATTTATCTTTGTTTATAAGGACAGTATGGGGCCGTTCCTAGTAAAACAAGAGAGTAAATTTATTTTTTCAAACAAAACATAAACATTGTATCAACTTTAATTTCAGTCATATCTGCCTTCCTTTAAATGCATATGTCGTTTGGGTGCACACAGGTCAGTTCATCTGTAGTTTAAACAGTTGGCTGCACAGGAGAAGTACTTACGCACCTACCAAGACACACAATTAACTGGTTTTCTGCATTTTATGGCTGAATAAATAAACACTGTAGCTTAGATGCAAATGCTATACACATCAGTTAATGCATCACGTTAGATTAGCCCTTGCAATATATTCTGCTAATCCTTAAAATGGCAGGAATTTGAATTTTGCTGGGAGCGTTATGGAGCCGATGCATCTTCCTCTGACATTCTGCCGCCCTGCGGGCTGCAGCCTCTCAAAAGCTGCTTGAGTCTTCCCCTGACTACAAGGGAATTGTGTCTTCTCCTGGCTTGCGTGGCTAACTGGGCAATCCCTGCTTCGACAGGATGCGAGAGACACGAATCGTGCCTTGGTCCAGCTGGGAAGAATGAAAGCCAGCCCCCAGAGCGGGCTCTGGAATACACAAATAAAACAAGGTGCCAAGGAGAGGAAACACACGAGAGCTGCCGAGGCTGTGATGTAATGTCCCTGAGCAGCCGCAGTCAGGTCTGGGCCAGCAAAACCTCTCGCCGCAGGAGCGCCGCGCACTGAGCCCGAGCTGGCACGGCCAGGACACCTCGGGAAGCTCCGGGATGGGATTTTTCCCTGCTTCTCGCAGCTCTGCCAGCGCCGAGCACGGCCCGGGCCAGCCCAGCCTGGGAAACACCGCTCGGCAGCGCTGCGGGTGCGGTGTGTGACGGCACGGACAGACACACCCGGCGAGCCGGAGAACAGGGAACGGCGGGGAAATGGGAACGGGGATGGA
>NW_008238440.1:3598150-3605238 GCF_000691975.1 Corvus brachyrhynchos | reverse complement strand
CGGCACCGCCCGGAGCGCACGCACTGCCCGGGCGCCTGCCTCTGCCGGCCCCGGTGTGCCGGCCTCACCGTCCTCATCCCGGGCTCCAAGGCATGGTCCCGCTGCCCGGATCATCTCGGTTTTTCTGATATGCACTTGACCAAATCCCTTCACGAGCAAAAAATCAGTGTACACCATCCACAGCAGCTCCGTCCCTACATACAGTGATGGACTGTTCTTACAACAGGATGTCTTGTCCATTCATAATTTTTTTTTTTTTTTTTAAAAGCTGACACAGTTTCAGCTGAAATAAGATACAATTTATTTCGGCCGACTTGGTAATTATTGAAGCATTCAATTTTAATCTGGGTGATGGTTAATGAAATCTGCCAAAAATCGTTTGTGGTTTTAGTCTTTGTAAAAAAACTCACAAATATGTAATAGATACAGAGAAATAAATAGGAACAATATAGAATACACTGTTGTTTTCTGTCACAGCTCATCAAGGGAAGCCTATGCATCAACATGACTTGATGGTGCCAGGATGACAGACTCATTTCTCCAATGAACCATTTTCTTCTTATATGGCAAAAAAGCACTGCATCTGTATGAGATCATCTAGAAAAATCCTTCTTCCTGTAAAATACTATATTCTTTTTCGTTGCCTAGCTACATGCTGCTGTTACCCTAGAAGGCTGTAGATTCATTTGAATGATTCTGGTGGAGCTGGTGTGCTTGAAGAGAGGACTGATGCAAATTTATAACCCTTGTAAAGATATGAAAGAAAGGGGGGTGTGTGAAAGAAAGGCTTTGCAGCAAAGCAATTTACTGTATTTGTCATATTCTTTTATGACATTAATAGTTGAATAAAGACCATTTCACCCCTCAGCCCGGGGTGCACGAGCAGGCAGTGAGTGACTGACACAGACTCGATGTTTTTCTTGTGAGAGTGTTTTTCTTGTGAGAGTGTTTTTCTTGTGAGAGTCTGATGCCAAGAAATATTTGCCTGGTTCATGTTAATTGCTGCTGTGAGTAATTGTAGAGAAGGGAAAAGAAGGCCGAGGCCTGATTCTGATCTCATTTCCAAAACTGTGACATGGAAAAATGCCATGAAAAGCAACCAATGGGCTGAATTCCATTAGCACCAGAGAATGGGATGATCACTGAGTCTTTCACTGAATATAAGTAGCTTTGATGACTTGGAAAGTGAAGTGCCTGAAGCCCAAAGGTTTACATTGTAATGTGCCTGTCAAAAATACCTCTGACTGGAAACTCCTCATGCATGAGACATGCAGAGATTGAGAGCTGAGCAATAACTCCCTTTCACTTTCCCAACGTGATTGGCAGCTCAGGATGCCCGAGTGAAGTAAAGTGAGGTGAGGTGACAGCCTCACTAAAGACTCCAGTATGCTGCTGTTCACTAGATGTGGGGAATTTGTAATGTGCCTGTCAAAAATACCTCTGACTGGAAACTCCTCATGCATGAGACATGCAGAGATTGAGAGCTGAGCAATAACTCCCTTTCACTTTCCCAACGTGATTGGCAGCTCAGGATGCCCGAGTGAAGTAAAGTGAGGTGAGGTGACAGCCTCACTGAAGACTCCAGTACGCTGCTGTTCACTAGATGTGGGGAATTTCCCTGTGGGAAGACGAACAGGGAAATAAAGTTATTTCTTACCTGCTTCACTGTAACTGGTTTGGGTGTAGGATGTCCTTGATATGCATCATGATTTTGTAGTTTTGCCTTTAGGACTGACAGACTTTTGGCACTGGAGTTTTGATTCAGATTTTTCTAGTTAGGGCTGGCTTTCAAATTAAGATCTGCATTTGCTTTCACAAAATAGCATTTTTCAAGTCTACTGCCTATAAACCCCTTTAGATAAGACACACATTTCATACCATTCTCTTACCTCAGTCTAGGCTTGTGCTTGCTCTCTGTATTTAATAATGAGCATAAATACTGACCATTTTATATTTTTTTGATAGAAGGTGGTAGAAAATGAAGCATATTATGATTGTAATAATTACATAATTTCTCAAGAATAGAATCAGAGAGAACTTTGACAATTTAAAATGAGGAAAAAAAAGAGAATTCTTTTCATTCTAGTATACTTCCAGAATCAGAGAGAACTTTGACAATTTAAAATGAGAAAAAAGAGAGAATTCTTTTCATTCTAGTATACTTCTACAATAAGAATTTTGAAGGTTTTCACCAGAATGTCTTGTATAGCAGCAGAGGCAAAGCAGGAAATGTGACATTCAAGAGAGGGAGAGATGCCTTTTACTGCTGTGGTGCAAATTTGGCATTTGCCAAACTGAGCACATTCCAACTGGACAAATTCTCAGTTTTTCCTGGAAGAGATGATAATATCCCTCACATCCAAATACCCACATGCTTTACATGGGTGATTCCACTCAGCAGAGGAAAAGACACCATAAATTCTGCACTTGCTTATAAAGAAGTACAAAGCTTTTCCAATTCAAACTCTTAAGTCTCCCCTATGATTGTGAGGTTTTGTCCCTTCTTCAAGGGTTTTGTCCCTTTGTTTATTGAAAGATAAGGAAAATGGAGTTTCCCCACAAGGGAGACAGGAACAGACTTTGTCACCTAAAGCAGAAGGGCAGATATGTTTGATTCTGTCCCCACCAGGAGCCTCACGTAACATGCAGTGATTCTCAGCATTGCAAATGCACATTTGGACACAGGACAGAAGGCATCTGTGTAAGAAAAGACACATTAAACATTCCTTGTCCTTTTTTTCTTATCTGGTACACAGAAGAGGGCAGCACAGCTGAAGTTTCACTTTATATTGCCATAAACATTTAAAGTTGTGTTTCTGTCCTGTGTCCTTCCCTCAGCAAGGCATCGATGTGGCTCTGAATGCTGGAAGCCTGTTGGGTGTTTCCTCTGAGGATCACAAGGCTGCTTCTATTGTGGGTTTTCAATCCAGGGAGACTTTTCCTTCTTCACCTGTCATTTTCATGGAAGTACCTACAATATGACAACTCTATCCAGATATTCAGAGCTGTTAACACGCAACTTTTGAAGACTCTGTCCTGCAGGTGTATGGAGAAATGAGCTTGTGGGTTAGCAAGGGTCGCTTTAGGCTGTTTTCTGCCCTATTTCCTGCCTAGTAAATGCTTAGTTCCTCAATAAAATAGAAGCAGGTCTGCAAAAATGTTACTTGTAAACAGATGCTAGGAATTCTTGGGATTAACAAAGAAAGCAGAAAGCCTCATTATCCACAGTGAGAGTCCATGGGAACATGCAGTTTGAATAATCCATGTTTCCAATCTGTGTACTTTCTGTCCCCTAATGTCTAAAAAGATGTATTAGTACAGATAGAGAAGGGCAAGTAAGGGTTCCTGTTTATACACGGAGTGAGGAACTCCAGGTTCCTAAGCCACAAGAGAAAACTCCTGCAGAAAGCTATAAAACCACTGCATGTGTGGAGAAAATGAGCGAAATCTTATTTTCTGCTTCACCATACAGTAAATGGGGGTCTTAACAGGGCATTGAAAATCTTTGTGTGCTAAAAAACAGTTAGAAAAATATGCAGAAAAATCCTTCATCTAGAGCCTCTGGTGGTTGTGTGTGTGGAGTTTTAATTGTGTTTATCATGTTCTTATTGTGCACTCTTCCTTAGATATCTGCTACTGACAGCTGCTGGAAACTGGCTGTAAGCTGAGTCTGACCCAGGATGGCTCCTTTAATTTGTTATTGTAAATAGACTCATTCCTCTCGCCAAGAGCTATTGCTGGTAAACAATAAATCTTACATTCTCAGTTTGCTTCCTTAGCACTACGTAATTCTTAGTAAGACTGAAAGCCACTTACTTTGCCCACTCCTTAAACCAACTGTCTGTAAATTCAGAAACCTTTTCATGGTCTCTGAATTCCAGATATTTCTCTTAAAGGAGTTCTGAAATCCCCACTAAGGAGAATAGATCCCGCAGGAACCGTAACAGGATATTTAGCATTCCAGTCGTGGAGGGATGATGTATGTCACACACATTGGCTATGACAGATTTACTTCTGAAAAAGAGGAATTAGGGGTGATTAAAGAAAATAATTATGGAAGTATCTTAGGTCATGTTCTGCTTTTACTCCAAACTTGAAATGCAATAGGGGCAAACAGCTGACCACATACAGTACGTGCTGGGACTCCAAGGGGGATCCAAGCACCCAAGCTCTGCCTCCCGCAGCCGGGGCAGCATGAGCAGCTGCCGTCCCAGTGAGGAGGAAACTCGCAACTGAAAAACTGAAATGAAGTGGAAATTTGAAGTTAAACTAAGACAGAATGTTTTCCCCAAGTGTACCCCAATATATATATATTAGTATTTTACTAACAGTCTGTGAAAAAGAAGCTGAGGAACTCCACAGGCAGAATGAAATTGGATCTGCCTCTTGTGCAACTCCTCCTTTTCGGGGCAGTGATTCACCTGGTTCCATTGGTCATGAGCTTATCTAGTACTGGAAGTTTTGTAGCTTACTCAAAGCAGTGAGAAATTCAGAGCAGCTGAAAGATGAACCACATTTCCAGTTATTCTTGTCTCTAGTTATTTTTTGCACTCCTTTGCAAGAGTTTCAGAAAGACAGGCCTTCGCTTTACGTTATGAGCCATGGACTTGAAATGTACCTATTTTATCAGTCTCTGCCTGAAAATGCATTCTTTTGCAGTGGTCTTTGGAATTTCTGGTCTGGAGCTGAGAGGAAGCACAGTGGCCATGAAAGGCTGATTTGTTTTGTAGCTATAACAATGGTTTTAGCTGGGTTTTGCTTGCATTTCTCCCTTGGCCCTCTGTGTGAGCTTTCTAAGCTGTATCGATTTCTATTGACTCCAGAGCTCATATTTCTCACATTATTGTTTCAGCCCAAATTCATGGCTACCACTGCTCAATCAAAAATATTACCTGCCATTAAATCCAAGAGTAAGTATGAGGGAAAGCATGGCCCCTTGGCTGGAGGGGTGCCTTCCCTTGGCAACACCCAAAGGCAGGGTCAGTGTGGATGTGACATTTGTCACCTTCCCACAAAGGAGTTCCTGCAGGGCTGAGAGCTCCACCACTGCTGCTTGTTGTACACTTCAAAGAGTCCCCTGCTTTTACCCCACGTATTAACAGCAAGACAATGGAATGCAATATGCCTTACGTGAAAAGGTCTGATACAAACTGAACCAGTCAGCCCAGGGCTGTTCAGTTCACACTAATCTGTGATTTTAAGGGTGATGGTGAGGAAAACTTGACACTATGTTTGTACTATATCCTACTTTTTGTAGGATAAGGAAAAAAATGTTGTTTTTCATTTCCCTTTACCTCTGTCTCTCTTGCTTAGGTTTAAAACCCCAACATATTTCATACTGCTGCCTCTGTCTCTTCTCCCAGTGGCCTGAGTGTGTCAGTTCTGTAATAAAAATAATAATAAATGCTGCTATTTCTTTCTCAGTCCAGGTATTTGGGAGGTAGCCAGGCTCCTGCTTCTGCAGGAGTAATGCTTCATATAACTTGGCAAGAACAGACCCCTGTGGATATCTCCACCGTTTGTATAGAAATAAGTTCACCCACATAATGGCTGATTAATTAGACTTGAGCAGTGCAGATGAGTTGAAAAGTAAGGAGGAGAGAACCCCCAACTTCAGTGCAGAGCCACACTGAGAACAGTGCTGACTCCCCAACCTCGCTGCTGCTAATCCAGCCTTTGGACTGTTCAAAATATTCCTATTGTTCCTAATCAGTTGTGAAACTGTTCTGATGTAAGGCAGCAGCAACCCCTCAAACTGGAAATAATATTAATTTGATGTAAAAAATATAAATTCTATTTCTAGTACGGCATTTGACCTTGAATGAACACTGATGAGGAAGAATCACAAAGAGTTAATGCAACCCCCCCAAATTTTCCTTTTTAACCTGAAAATTCAAAGGGGAGGGAGTTAGGTGTTAGGTATTACATGCTTAGTTTTGTTTAGTTTAACTTAGTTTAGCACTGCACCCCCTGCGAAGTCTGTGCTCGTCATTTAGGCCATGAAATGCACTTTGCACCTAGTACAGAATAAGGGAACCCCTTTGGCTCTGTTGCCCCAGGAATACATAACTGGAAAACCAGGATCAAACTGCATGTTTTACATTTTCCAGATGATGAAATGTACTCAGGCCAAGAGAGTGCACTCGAAATGAACACTTGAGGAAATGTGAGTGGGAAAAGAGACAGAGGAAGAATAAAACAGGAATGAGATAACAGAAAAAAAGAAACTGGATGTACTACAACAGTGAAATGCAAAGAAAGGCACCTTAAGTGGAAAGTAAATGAAATGAGGAAAATGAAAAACACACAAAGAGGAAATTAAACTGAAAAAAAAAGGTAATCCCTTTTTAGAAGCTAGAACAATAGAAAATAAGAGTAGAAAAGCAAAGCATGAAAATCTCTTTTAAATAGAAATAAATTACATTTAATGTATCTTTTAGAAACATGGTCACACAGAAGTGGAAATGGAGGGCAGGTGAGAAAGAGATGATCCTAAAGTCCTTCAAAGAAATGGAAAGATCACCAGTTGAAGCCTGTGGACTCATGCACCCCACTGAAATCAGTGGGTGCCACAGTAATATATACACAAAGATACAGCAATAATTACCAGCAAATAGGAAAAATACAGCAATAACTACCAGCAAACAGAATTACATGCTATGTGAAGAGATGTGTTACGTTTCTCAAGTGATTAACCCGAATTATCAGCTAATTCCTTCCAGCTTCACAAAATAGCTGGACCTTTTAAGATCAAAGGAGACGACCCAGCTCCGCGACCCCTGTGATCCCCGCAGGCAGAGGGGAGCAGGAACAGCCTTGGCACGGCGCTGCTCATCCCTCCAGGAACGAGTGAAACCCCGGGGACACAATCCAAGGCCGTCTCACTTTCCATTGAAAGACAGTCAAGGCACCCAGTGCCACCCAGTGCCACCCTGAGCAGCATCCTGTAACCATGGTGGTGTTTTATGACCATTAATTCATTACTTGTACCTGGGTGCTGGCAAAATACCCCGGTATTTGCCACAGAATACTGAATTTTCTCTATGATTTCTATTGGGTATAATTTTTTTTCAATTCCTTTTCCTGCT
>NW_008238440.1:3596458-3598086 GCF_000691975.1 Corvus brachyrhynchos | reverse complement strand
TGAAACACTGTTTTCTCAAAGTTTTTATTCATCACTTTTACATATGCCTTTCCTGATAGTTTTTGGCTAGCAAGGGGTCTATGTCGCATTTACATCATTAAAATATTCATAATTCTCATCAGCAAAAGGCTTGGAATAAAATACAGTGTCTTTAAGTTCTGTCAATGAAATTCCCGTTTTTAGTGTGTTTCCAGTCAATAGTGCTCTATGTGGTACAGAAGTGGCACTGTCTCTTTGGTTCTGTTGCTTCTCAGATTTCCCTTTTTTCACACAGAAAAGAATTAAAAATACCCCCACTTCATATGTCAATGTCTGAAGTGTGACCCTGACACACAGTATAGGTATGCAACAAAGTGGTGCAAAAGACTTGAAGACTCCCTGGGAATAGTTTCAGTCGACAATTTTAAGCAGAAAAATCCAAAGTTTTTTAATAAAAAAGTCAACTGAAGACCGACCATATCTAAAAATGTATTTACATAATAAAGTGTCTATGAACTCAGAATGATCAAGGTGGTTTGGCAGATTGCAGTTTATCCAAATACCCACAGTGTACTTCCAATAGTAACCATAATTGATGTAATAAATGATTCCAAATGCCACCAGAGGTTTCTAACTCAGTTCAATCAGCTGAAACACACATGTTTTGCCACCAAACTCTGACTATTTAAACTGACAAGGCTATTTCGGTTGCTGTTTTGTGAGACAGGCAGGGAGAACTTGCTGCAAGCACTTGGTGATCTTTAACTACCACGTTAACACCCCCAACTGCAGTTTATCAGTGTGAAGAGGCCAAAACCACTGCAAAAGCGTGGACGGGAGAATTACAATTGGCTCCTGAAAATAACAGAATATTCAGCCCAATCCCACAAATTTTTTCTTTCCCTCACTTTATTCCCTACATCTCTAACTCCGTTTCCATCACCTCCCTATCTCTTGCCTTCTTTAACCTTGTTTCTGCCGCTCATTTGGAAACCTCTTGAACTGACACGAGTTTGATGGCAACTGTCCCTGTCCAGAGTCACAGGGATTTTCCCGCTCTGCTTGGGCTGTAATCTTTCGGGAGCAGGGGCCAGGGCTATTTTGGCTGTACAATGTCTAACATGTTTCGGTTGCTAGGTAAACAACAAACTGTATACACGGCGCTGGGTGAGCCATTCAGGAGACAAGTATAGTTATCTGGTGAGTTCTTTCTTCACCCGATCACATGGGAATGACCGTGCCACTGATGAGATAAGACTTTCACTGCCTCGCTTTGCTGCTCAGGTGAAAGCAAGAGGAGAATTTGACCCTTATGTTTGATGTTGGCCTCCCAAACCGTTCACCCCGCACGTGGGGGCAGCGGCGCGCCCGTGTGTGCGTGTGACCCCCGGCACGGGCGCTGCTCGGAACCCCCTCCGAGCGCCGCGGACAGCAAGCACAAGGAATGCAAAGAGTGCAAACATTGTCCCTAACACTGCTGTACACGCCAGGAGTGCACCCCAGCTCCCGCGCCGTGGCAGAGCCGAGGGAAGCTCCCTGCGCGCTCCCTGCGCTCTCACGCGGGCTGGGAGGGGAAACAAGCGACACACAGAGCAAGTACTGCGGGCATTGCACCGGGGGCATCGAGAGGGCAGCGCCGGGCGGTGGGG